>NC_141787.1:77500-87500 GCF_054643075.1 Acanthaster planci | reverse complement strand
GGGGGCGCCCGCTGAGGAGATCTTCAACGGACTGGGTGTTGGGGGGAAAAAAAGGGATCTCCGGTGCGACCCGACTCGGGCGCAGAAACCGACTCGGCCCCACCGGCGAGCGGGCGCCGTGACGGCCTGCCCGGCCGCGAGGCCGAGGGGTCCGGCCCCCCGACCCGACTTGAAATCCCGGGTCGGCGGCGTGTCCCGCAGGAGGGCCCGCCGGTAGCGACGGGATGAGCTGCTGGGCGGCAAGTCTCAGTGGGCCGCCCCCAACTGACTCGCAATCCCGGGTTGGCGGCATACCCCGCAGGAGGGCTCTTGGGGAGCGGCGGCGGGGTGGCGAGTTGCCAAGTCGGTCCCGGTGACAGAGTCTCGCAGCGGGAGCCGGACGGGCGACGTCGCGGGGGCGCCCGCTGAGGAGATCTTCAAGGGACTCGGTGTTCGGCCAAAGGCTGGATCTCCGGTCTCGAGCCGACTCGGGCGCAGAAACCGACTCGGCCCCACCGGCGAGCGGGCGGCCGTGACGGGCTGCCGGGCCGCGAGTCTCAGGGGGCCGGCCCCCCCACCTGACTTGAAAAGCGGGGTCGGCGGCCTGTCCCGCAGGAGGGCTACGGCGCAGCGGCGCCGGGGCGGCGAGTTGCCAGGTCGGTGCCAGTGTCCCGCCGCGAGGGGCCGCGGGGCGGGCGGGGACCGGTCCGGCCGCGGGTGCCGGACGGTCGGCGTTGCGGAGGCGCCCGCTGAAGATTTCCTCTTGGGACTTGGCGTTTCGCGAAATGGGGGAATCTCCGGTCTCGACCCGACTCGGGCGCAGAAACCGACTCGGCCCCACCGGCGAGCGGGCGCCGTGACGGGCGGCCTCGCTCGGGCGCCCGCCGGAGAGATCTCCCCGGGAGTCGGTGTTTTGAGAAATGTGGGATCTCCGGTCTCGACCCGACTCGGGCGCAGAAACCGACTCGGCCCCACCGGCGAGCGGGCGGCCGTGACGGCCTGCCCGGCCGCGAGGCCGAGGGGTCCGGCCCCCCGACCCGACTTGAAATCCCGGGCCGGCGGCGTGTCCCGCAGGAGGGCCCGCCGGTAGCGACGGGATGAGCTGCTGGGCGGCGAGTCTCGGGGGGCCGCCCCCAACCGACTGGAAATCCCGGGTTGGCGGCATACCCCGCAGGAGGGCTCAGGGGGAGCGGCGGCGGGGTGGCGAGTTGCCAAGTCGGTCCCGGTGACGGAGTCTCGCAGCGGGAGCCGGACGGGCGACGTCGCGGGGGCGCCCGCTGAGGAGATCTTCAACGGACTGGGTGTTCGGCCAAAGGCTGGATCTCCGGTCTCGAGCCGACTCGGGCGCAGAAACCGACTCGGCCCCACCGGCGAGCGGGCGCCGTGACGGCCTGCCCGGCCGCGAGGCCGAGGGGTCCGGCCCCCCGACCCGACTTGAAATCCCGGGCCGGCGGCGTGTCCCGCAGGAGGGCCCGCCGGTAGCGACGGGATGAGCTGCTGGGCGGCGAGTCTCGGGGGGCCGGCCCCCCACCTGACTTGAAAAGCGGGGTCGGCGGCCTGTCCCGCAGGAGGGCTACGGCGCAGCGGCGCCGGGGCGGCGAGTTGCCAGGTCGGTGCCAGTGTCCCGCCGCGACGGGCCGCGGGGCGGGCGGGGACCGGTCGGGCCGCGGGTGCCGGGCGGGCGGCGTCGCGGGGGCGCCCGCTGGAGAGATCTTCCCGGGACTCGGTGTTTTGAGAAATGTGGGATCTCCGGGTTGGACCCGACTCGGGCGCAGAAACCGACTCGGCCCCACCGGCGAGCGGGCGCCGTGACGGGCGGCCTCGCTCGGGCGCCCGCCGGAGAGATCTCCCCGGGAGTCGGTGTTTTGAGAAATGTGGGATCTCCGGTCTCGACCCGACTCGGGCGCAGAAACCGACTCGGCCCCACCGGCGAGCGGGCGGCCGTGACGGCCTGCCCGGCCGCGAGGCCGAGGGGTCCGGCCCCCCGACCCGACTTGAAATCCCGGGCCGGCGGCGTGTCCCGCAGGAGGGCCCGCCGGTAGCGACGGGATGAGCTGCTGGGCGGCGAGTCTCGGGGGGCCGCCCCCAACCGACTGGAAATCCCGGGTTGGCGGCATACCCCGCAGGAGGGCTCAGGGGGAGCGGCGGCGGGGTGGCGAGTTGCCAAGTCGGTCCCGGTGACGGAGTCTCGCAGCGGGAGCCGGACGGGCGACGTGGCGGGGGCGCCCGCTGATGCGATCTTCAACGGACTGGGTGTTGGGGGGAAAAAAGGGATCTCCGGTGCGACCCGACTCGGGCGCAGAAACCGACTCGGCCCCACCGGCGGCGGGTGCCGGACGGGCGGCCTCGCGCGGGCGCCCGCTGGAGATTTCCTCTCGGGACTTGGCGTTTCGCGGAATGCGGGATCTGCGGTCTCGACCCGACTCGGGCGCAAAAACCGACTCGGCCCCACCGGCGAGCGGGCTGCCGTGACGGGCTGCCCGGCCGCGAGTCTCAGGGGGCCGGCCCCCACCTGACTTGAAAAGCGGGGTCGGCGGCCTGTCCCGCAGGAGGGCTACGGCGCAGCGGCGCCGGGGCGGCGAGTTGCCAGGTCGGTGCCAGTGTCCCGCCGCGACGGGCCGCGGGGCGGGCGGGGACCGGTCGGGCCGCGGGTGCCGGGCGGGCGGCGTCGCGGGGGCGCCCGCTGGAGAGATCTTCCCGGGACTCGGTGTTTTGAGAAATGTGGGATCTCCGGGTTGGACCCGACTCGGGCGCAGAAACCGACTCGGCCCCACCGGCGAGCGGGCGGCCGTGACGGGCTGCCCGGCCGCGAGTCTCAGGGGGCCGGCCCCCCACCTGACTTGAAAAGCGGGGTCGGCGGCCTGTCCCGCAGGAGGGCTACGGCGCAGCGGCGCCGGGGCGGCGAGTTGCCAGGTCGGTGCCAGTGTCCCGCCGCGACGGGCCGCGGGGCGGGCGGGGACCGGTCGGGCCGCGGGTGCCGGGCGGGCGGCGTCGCGGGGGCGCCCGCTGGAGAGATCTTCCCGGGACTCGGTGTTTTGAGAAATGTGGGATCTCCGGTTTGGACCCGACTCGGGCGCAGAAACCGACTCGGCCCCACCGGCGAGCGGGCGGCCGTGACGGGCTGCCCGGCCGCGAGTCTCAGGGGGCCGGCCCCCCACCTGACTTGAAAAGCGGGGTCGGCGGTGTGTCCCGCAGGAGGGCTCCGCCGGGAGCGAAGGGATGAGCTGCTGGGCGTCGAGTCTCGGGGGGCCGCCCCCGACCGACTGGAGATCCCGGGTTGGCGGCATACCCCGCAGGAGGGCTGCGGGGGAGCGGCGGCGGGGCGGCGAGTTGCCAAGTCGGTCCCGGTGACAGAGTTACGCAGCGGGAGCCGGACGGGCGGCGTCGCGGGGGCGCCCGCTGAAGATTTCCTCTTGGGACTTGGCGTTCCGCAAAATGCGGCATCTCCGGTATCGAACCCACTCGGGCGCAAAAACCGACTCGGCCCCACCGGCGAGCGGGCGGCCGTGACGGGCTGCCCGGCCGCGAGTCTCAGGGGGCCGGCCCCCCACCTGACTTGAAAAGCGGGGTCGGCGGCCTGTCCCGCAGGAGGGCTACGGCGCAGCGGCGCCGGGGCGGCGAGTTGCCAGGTCGGTGCCAGTGTCCCGCCGCGACGGGCCGCGGGGCGGGCGGGGACCGGTCGGGCCGCGGGTGCCGGGCGGGCGGCGTCGCGGGGGCGCCCGCTGGAGAGATCTTCCCGGGACTCGGTGTTTTGAGAAATGTGGGATCTCCGGTTTGGACCCGACTCGGGCGCAGAAACCGACTCGGCCCCACCGGCGAGCGGGCGGCCGTGACGGGCTGCCCGGCCGCGAGTCTCAGGGGGCCGGCCCCCCACCTGACTTGAAAAGCGGGGTCGGCGGTGTGTCCCGCAGGAGGGCTCCGCCGGGAGCGAAGGGATGAGCTGCTGGGCGTCGAGTCTCGGGGGGCCGCCCCCGACCGACTGGAGATCCCGGGTTGGCGGCATACCCCGCAGGAGGGCTGCGGGGGAGCGGCGGCGGGGCGGCGAGTTGCCAAGTCGGTCCCGGTGACAGAGTTACGCAGCGGGAGCCGGACGGGCGGCGTCGCGGGGGCGCCCGCTGAAGATTTCCTCTTGGGACTTGGCGTTCCGCAAAATGCGGCATCTCCGGTATCGAACCCACTCGGGCGCAAAAACCGACTCGGCCCCACCGGCGAGCGGGCGGCCGTGACGGGCTGCCCGGCCGCGAGTCTCAGGGGGCCGGCCCCCCACCTGACTTGAAAAGCGGGGTCGGCGGCCTGTCCCGCAGGAGGGCTACGGCGCAGCGGCGCCGGGGCGGCGAGTTGCCAGGTCGGTGCCAGTGTCCCGCCGCGACGGGCCGCGGGGCGGGCGGGGACCGGTCGGGCCGCGGGTGCCGGGCGGGCGGCGTCGCGGGGGCGCCCGCTGGAGAGATCTTCCCGGGACTCGGTGTTTTGAGAAATGTGGGATCTCCGGGTTGGACCCGACTCGGGCGCAGAAACCGACTCGGCCCCACCGGCGAGCGGGCGGCCGTGACGGCCTGCCCGGCCGCGAGGCCGAGGGGTCCGGCCCCCCGACCCGACTTGAAATCCCGGGCCGGCGGCGTGTCCCGCAGGAGGGCCCGCCGGTAGCGACGGGATGAGCTGCTGGGCGGCGAGTCTCGGGGGGCCGCCCCCAACCGACTGGAAATCCCGGGTTGGCGGCATACCCCGCAGGAGGGCTCAGGGGGAGCGGCGGCGGGGTGGCGAGTTGCCAAGTCGGTCCCGGTGACGGAGTCTCGCAGCGGGAGCCGGACGGGCGACGTGGCGGGGGCGCCCGCTGATGCGATCTTCAACGGACTGGGTGTTGGGGGGAAAAAAGGGATCTCCGGTGCGACCCGACTCGGGCGCAGAAACCGACTCGGCCCCACCGGCGGCGGGTGCCGGACGGGCGGCCTCGCGCGGGCGCCCGCTGGAGATTTCCTCTCGGGACTTGGCGTTTCGCGGAATGCGGGATCTGCGGTCTCGACCCGACTCGGGCGCAAAAACCGACTCGGCCCCACCGGCGAGCGGGCTGCCGTGACGGGCTGCCCGGCCGCGAGTCTCAGGGGGCCGGCCCCCACCTGACTTGAAAAGCGGGGTCGGCGGCCTGTCCCGCAGGAGGGCTACGGCGCAGCGGCGCCGGGGCGGCGAGTTGCCAGGTCGGTGCCAGTGTCCCGCCGCGACGGGCCGCGGGGCGGGCGGGGACCGGTCGGGCCGCGGGTGCCGGGCGGGCGGCGTCGCGGGGGCGCCCGCTGGAGAGATCTTCCCGGGACTCGGTGTTTTGAGAAATGTGGGATCTCCGGGTTGGACCCGACTCGGGCGCAGAAACCGACTCGGCCCCACCGGCGAGCGGGCGGCCGTGACGGGCTGCCCGGCCGCGAGTCTCAGGGGGCCGGCCCCCCACCTGACTTGAAAAGCGGGGTCGGCGGTGTGTCCCGCAGGAGGGCTCCGCCGGGAGCGAAGGGATGAGCTGCTGGGCGTCGAGTCTCGGGGGGCCGCCCCCGACCGACTGGAGATCCCGGGTTGGCGGCATACCCCGCAGGAGGGCTGCGGGGGAGCGGCGGCGGGGCGGCGAGTTGCCAAGTCGGTCCCGGTGACAGAGTTACGCAGCGGGAGCCGGACGGGCGGCGTCGCGGGGGCGCCCGCTGAAGATTTCCTCTTGGGACTTGGCGTTCCGCAAAATGCGGCATCTCCGGTATCGAACCCACTCGGGCGCAAAAACCGACTCGGCCCCACCGGAGAGCGGGCGCCGGGACGGGCTGCCCCTGCCGCGAGGCCCGGGGGTCCCGCCCCCCGACCTGATTGAAAAGCGGGGTCGGGGGTGCAGCCCGCAGGAGGGCTACGGCGCAGCGGCGCCGGGGCGGCGAGTTGCCAGGTCGGTGCCAGTGCCCCGCCGCGAGCGGCCGCGGGGCGGGCGGGGACCGGTCCGGCCGCGGGTGCCGGGCGGTCGGCGTTGCGGAGGCGCCCGCTGAAGAGATCTTCCCTGGACTCGGTGTTCCGAGAAATGTCGGATCTCCGGTTTCGACGCGACTCGGGCGCAGAAACCGACTCGGCCCCACCGGCGAGCGCCGGGACGGGCCGCCGGGTTCGCCGGGCCGAGGCGGCCGACCCCGGCCCACTTGAAAAGCGGGGTGGGCGGTACAGCCGGCAGGAGGGCTCTGGGGGAGCGGCGGGGCGGGCGGCCGGGCGGGGAGGGACCGGGGCCTCCGGCCCGGGGCAGCAGTCTCGCAGCGGGCGGCGACGGTCCCGCCGCGGGTGCCGGACGGGCGGCGTGGCGGGGCGCCCCGCTGGAGTTTTCTTCCTCGGACTTGGTGGTCCGAGAAAAGTCGGATCTCCGGTTTCGACCCGACTCGGGCGCAAAAACCGACTCGTCCCCACCCGCGAACGCCGGGACGGGCCGCCGGGCTCGCCAGGCCGAGAGGGCCGCCCCCGGCCCACTGGAAAGGCGGGGTGGGCGGTACAGCCGGCAGGAGGGCTCTGGGGGAGCGGCGGGGCGGGCGGCCGGGCGGGGAGGGACCGGGGCCTCCGGCCCGGGGCAGCAGTCTCGCAGCGGGCGGCGACGGTCCCGCCGCGGGTGCCGGACGGGCGGCGTGGCGTGGCGCCCCGCTGGAGTTTTCTTCCTCGGACTTCGTGGTCCGCGAAATGTCGGATCTCCGGTTTCGACCCGACTCGGGCGCAAAAACCGACTCGTCCCCACCCGCGAACGCGTCATAGAGGCACCCCGGCCCTCGAGAGCGTCTCTCGTCGGGGTCTGTTGGGCCCGAAACGTGCGTATTTCAATGAGAGCGTTTTGGACCTTAACCCCCACTCCCTGGTTTGCCTATTTATAGGGGGGAGGGTGTCTCCGTCAGCAGGGCCAAAATTTGACCGGCCCCGATCCGATTTCCTGGCCCGTCCCAGGCCCGCCGCCGGCGGCGCGCGGCACGCCGCCGGGCCCGGCGGCCCCGGCCCGGCCTGAGAAATCCCCCCGACGGTGCGGCGAAGGAGACACCGGCCGGCCGGGCGGCGGGCCCGCTGGCCCGAGGGGACCCGCGGTGCCTCGCGGTGAATTCCCGTCCGGTGAAAACCGCACGCGGCCCCGCTGAGGCCGTGCGTTTCCGACACGACCGAGCCCCTAGCTCGGGAGCCCGGCTCCCCGGCGACGGCACGGTGGGTGCGGCGCGGTGAATTGCCCTCTCGGGAAAACCGCCGCAGCCGCGCGTCGCCCGCCCAAAGCCGTGCGTTTCCGACACGATTCCCCCGCCGATCCCGGCGGGGCGGGGCGGGTGGTGCGAGCTCAGCTCCGGCCGCCAGCAGGCGGGGCAGCCACGCGTCGTCCGTTTCGAGCCGTGCATTTCCGACACGACCGAGCCCCGAGCTCGAGAGCCCGGCTCCCCGGCGGCGGCACGGTGAATTGCCGTCCCGGCAAAACCGCCGCAGCCGCGCGTCGCCCGGCCAAAGCCGTGCGTTTCCGACACGACCGAGGCCCCGAGCTCCGGGGCGGTGCGGTGAACGGAATGACGTTGGCCGGCCCCCGGAACGGGCAACCGCTGGTGCGGTAGTAGGGAATTAGAGCAGCCTTCCCAGCCCGGGGCGGCCGTAGCCGCCGTAATAACGGAGATCCTCTGCCCGCTTTTCGGCCATTGTTCTGGGCCCACGCTCGAGCGAACACGGTGAAAGAAGGCAGACCCGCGTATATGGTAATCGGCCTTTGTCTGTCGCCCGGCAACGAAAAGACCGATTTTGCATCACAAACGCGGGCTTCACAATGGTCCCCGCTTATAAAAAGAGGCAGCGGGAATGCGGAAGCTTCAGTAGAGCCGCATGCCACCGAACAAGTGGGGAGAGCAGTGTCTGTAGTGTTCCGTCGTCTGGTTGTTCGTCGAAGCTCGGTCGGTGCTGCGCGGTGAATTGGCGTCCTGTGGGAAAACCGCCGCAGCCGCGCGTCGTCCCCTTCAAGCCGTGCATTTCCGACACCGTGGAGGCTCCACAGCGGTTCCTCGGGCGAAACCGGCTCCGGAGCGGCGGGACGGTCGGCCCGGCGCGGTGCATCGTCATCCTCGGGTAAAACCGCCGCACGTCCTCCGCCTCAAGCCGTGCATTTCCGACACGCTTCCCCGGGCGAAAACGGCGCCGGGCCGGCGGGGGCTGGTGGTGCGGCGCGGCCGACTGCCGTCTCGGGGAGGAAAAAAAAAACACCGCCGCAGCCCCACGCGGCCCCCCTAAAGCCGTGCATTTCCGACACGCCTCCTCGGGCGAAAACGGCTGGAGGCCGGCGGGGCGGGTGGTGCGGCGCGGTGAATCGCCTTCCTCGGAAATCCTGGTCCGAGAGGTTCGGATGTCCGAAGTCGCCCGCGGAGAGCGGGCCGGGCGCCTCCGGGCCTGCCGTCCGTCGGCTCGCCGGCCCACCCAAGGCCTCCGAGAGGGCTTTGCGCCGGGACAGGTTGGGCCCGAAACGTGCGTATTTCAATGAGAGCGTTTTGGACCTTAACCCCCACTCCCTGGTTTGCCTATTTATAGGGGGGAGGATGGTCTCGAGCCAGATATCAGTACAGCCCATCCCATCGTCCACACGATGCGGCCATTCCCGCACGGCGGAGCCCAAGGCACCGGAGCGATTCCCCCTCGGGTCTGGACGAGCCCGGCTCCGGAGCGGCGGGGACTGGTGCTGCGGGGCGGCCGATTGCCGTCCTGGCGGAAAAAAAAACTCGCCGCAGCCGCACGCGGCCCCCCTTAAGCCGTGCATTTCCGACACGCCTCCCGGGACGAACACGGCTTGAGGCCGGCGGGGCGGGTGGTGCGGCGCGGTGAATCGCCTTCTTCGGAAAACCTGGTCCGAGAGGTTCGGATGTCCGGGGTCGCCCGCGGAGAGCGGGCCGGGCGCCTCCGGGCCTGCCGTCAATCGGCTCGCCGGCCCACCCAAGGCCCCTGAGAGGGCTTTGCGCCGGGACAGGTTGGGCCCAAAACGTGCGTATTTCAATGAGAGCATTTTGGACCTTAACCCCCACTCCCTGGTTTGCCTATTTATAGGGGGAGGGTGGTCTCGAGCTCCGATCGAGCTGCCTTGAATCAGTACAGCCATATATTGTCCATACAGTCTATAGAGATTCCCACGCGGTTGAGCCGGAGCCTTCGGTGCTATTCCCCCTGGGGTCTGGACAAGCCCCGCACCGGAGAGACCCGGCACGGGAGGTGCGGAACAAAAAGTGGCGGTCCGCCGCCCCGCCGGGAGGCCCTCCGGGCGCTCCGCCAACGGCGTTACTCGGCGCGGCCGGCCGACCCTTCTTGCCCGGAAGAGCGTCGGCCAGGCCCGCCCGGCCTTGCTTAGAGGTGTCGAAGAGGCCGCTCCCGGGCCGCGGCCGGCCCTGCCGGAGAGACCCGGGACGGGAGGTGCGGAGAAAAAAGTGGCGGTCCGCCGCCCCGCCGGGAGGCCCGCCGGGCGCTCCGCCAACGGCGTTACTCGGCGCGGCCGGCCGACCCTTCTTGCCCGGAAGAGCGTCGGCCAGGCCCGCCCGGCCTTGCTTAGAGGTGTCGAAGAGGCCGCTCCCGGGCCGCGGCCGGCCCTGCCGGAGAGACCCGGGACGGGAGGGGCGGAGAAAAAAGTGGCGGTCCGCCGCCCCGCCGGGAGGCCCGCCGGGCGCTCCGCCAACGGCGTTACTCGGCGCGGCCGGCCGACCCTTCTTGCCCGGAAGAGCGTCGGCCAGGCCCGCCCGGCCTTGCTGAAGAGGTGTGGGAAAGGTCGCTCCCGGGGTCGCCGTTTCTGCCGGACCCCGGGACGGGAGGTGCGATGGTGCAGCCCGGCCCGCTGCGGACGAGCGAGCGGGAAGAGAGCGAGGGAGAGAGAGGGGAGCCAGGACCCCTCGGAGAGCGGCGGGCTCTCCGCTGCCCCCGAGCAGCAACATCTGCGAGGTCCGGATTGGCCCGGCAGCTTCCGCGGAGCGGAGGGACCGGCCCGCCCTGGGGCGGGTCGCACCCGACCTCCGCCGGGTCCCGGCAGCCCAAGGCGCAC
>NC_141787.1:72500-75000 GCF_054643075.1 Acanthaster planci | reverse complement strand
ACCGGGGGGATCGGTGAGACGCGGTCGGAGCGGCCCCCCTTGGGGAAGGGGGCCGCCGCGCGAGAGGCGACCGGTCCCCGCTCGGCCCGGCTCCCGCCGGTGGTTTTTTTTTCGGCTCGCCGAAGAGAAAGCTGGATGCTCCGCGCCCGGGCCACCGGCGCGGTTATCGAGAGGTGATGGACAGAGCCCAAACCCCCCAAAACCAGAGACAATTCTCGGCGGTGGATCACTCGGCTCGTGCGCCGATGAAGAACGCAGCCAGCTGCGAGAATCAGTGTGAATTGCAGAACGCAGTGATCATCGGCATTTCGAACGCACATGGCGGCCCGGGCCCCCCGCGGCCCGGGCCTCGTCCGCCTGAGGGTCGCATCGAACTGGGCAATCGCCGCGGCCGGGAGGGGCCGCGGCGCGAGAGCGCCGGCCGGCAGCCGCGGGGCCCAGGCCCCCGCGAGGACACTGGCTGCAGGCGGCAACAAGGGGAGTGCCAAGAGAGGTTGCGGCGCGGGTCCCCCGCTCTCCGGCGAGGATGATACGGGAAATCTGCGGGCAGGCAGGCAGGCGAGAGGGGCACCGGCCGGGCGCGGTCTCCGCGCGGAGGGCCGGGTCGCTCCCCGGGGGAGTCCGCCGTGGCGTGGCAGGTCGGCGCTGAGTATCCGCCCCACCCACGAGCGCCGGTCGTCCCCCCGAGCCCACCGAGATAGACACGGGCGGCCTCGAGGGAGCGCGACGGAAAGGAGGCCGGGCAGGCAGGGCAGGCCTGCAGGCAGGGCAGGCCAAGAGAGAGAAAGGGGAGGCCCGGCCCCGCCAGCGGGGACCGAGTGCCGCCGGCCCCGTGGCAGATTTCCGAGTGGACCGCCGGAGAGGGAGCGGGCGCCCAGCGCCGAGAGAGAGAGAGAAGAAGAAGAGAGCCCGCGCGGACGGGCCGCGGAGGGGGGCCCCCCTTCCTGGCAGCCGCCGAGGCGCCGGGCGGGCCCCCGAGAAGGCGAGAGAGAGGCCGAGAGGCCCGTGCATATTGCGAACCCATCGACCTCAGGTCGGGCGAGAGGACCCGCTGGATTTAAGCATATCACTAAGCGGAGGAAAAGAAACTAACCAGGATTCCCCCAGTAGCGGCGAGCGAAGCGGGAAGAGCCCAGCGCCGAATCCCCGGGCCCCCAGCGGGCCCGCGGGAACTGTGGCGTAGGGAAGTCCGGTCCGGCGGTCGCGGCGGCGCCGAGGTCCTTCTGATCGAGGCCCCCTCCGTCCCGTGGCGGGTGT
This sequence comes from Acanthaster planci, assembly GCF_054643075.1. Lineage (NCBI taxonomy): Eukaryota > Metazoa > Echinodermata > Asteroidea > Valvatida > Acanthasteridae > Acanthaster > Acanthaster planci. The sequence goes on along the minus strand of NC_141787.1, from coordinate 73,743 downwards.
CAGGCCCCTGCGGGCGCCGTCCGGCCGGCGACCAGGGCTTCCGGGAGTCGGGTTGTTTTGTAGCGCAGCCCAAAGGCGGGTGGTAAACTCCATCCAAGGCTAAATACCGGCACGAGACCGATAGAGCACAAGTACCGTGAGGGAAAGTTGAAAAGCACTCTGAAGAGAGAGTTCAAGAGTACGTGAAGCCGTCGAGAAGCAAACGGGAGGGCCGCGCAGATCGGGCCCGGGAGATTCAGCGCGGCCGGCGCGGTGCCCGCCGCGGCCCCGCACCCCCCTCGCCGGGGGGCGGGGTCCGGGGGCGCCTCCGCGCCCGGCCGCGTGCACTTCTCCCGGGCGCGGCGCCCGCGACCGGCTGGGCATCCGGGCCGGCACAGGCCGGCCGGTTGGGGTTCCTCCGGCCACCCCGGTCCCCCGACGGGGGGGCCGGTCGGAGAGCCTAGAGACCGGCCGTGGTCGCGCCGGCCGCCCGGCCGAGGAAGGGACGACGGGCCGCGCCCGCCCGCGCGCCGCCGCCTCCCCGGCGGCGGCCGCCGGGCCGGGCCGCCCGGCCCGCCGGAGGGCCCCGCCCGCCGCGACCGTCCCCGGTGGCGGCGGGCCGGCGGTCCCCGGCCGGGCCGGTGTCGGCCGCGCCGAGGCGCCCCGGGTCCGCGGGCGATTGTCGCGAGCCCTGCCGACCCGTCTTGAAACACGGACCAAGGAGTCTATCGGGCCCGCGAGTCGGGGGGCCGCCAGGCGAAGCCCCGAGGCGCAACGAGAGTGAAGGCCGGCCAGGGCCCGGCCGAGGCGGGATCCGGCCGCGCGGCGGCCGGCGCACCGCCGCCCCGCCGCCAGCCCAGCGCGGCTGCGGCGGAGGAAGAGCGGGCACGCTAGGACCCGAAAGATGGTGAACTATGCCCGAGCAGGACGAAGCCAGAGGAAACTCTGGTGGAGGTCCGCAGCGATTCTGACGTGCAAATCGATCGTCCGACTTGGGTATAGGGGCGAAAGACTAATCGAACCGTCTAGTAGCTGGTTCCCTCCGAAGTTTCCCTCAGGATAGCTGGCGCCCGGGAGAGAGAGAGAGAGAGAGCAGTTGCATCCGGTAAAGCGAATGATTAGAGGCCTTGGGGCCGAAACGACCTCAACCTATTCTCAAACTTTAAATTGGTGCGGGGCCCGACCCGCCGGCTCGGGGCCGGGCCCACAATGCACGGGCGCCCAGTGGGCCATTCTTGGTAAGCAGGACTGGCGCTGCGGGATG
>NC_141787.1:57500-67500 GCF_054643075.1 Acanthaster planci | reverse complement strand
GGATGAGCTGCTGGGCGGCGAGTCTCGGGGGGCCGCCCCCAACCGACTGGAAATCCCGGGTTGGCGGCATACCCCGCAGGAGGGCTCAGGGGGAGCGGCGGCGGGGTGGCGAGTTGCCAAGTCGGTCCCGGTGACGGAGTCTCGCAGCGGGAGCCGGACGGGCGACGTGGCGGGGGCGCCCGCTGATGCGATCTTCAACGGACTGGGTGTTGGGGGGAAAAAAGGGATCTCCGGTGCGACCCGACTCGGGCGCAGAAACCGACTCGGCCCCACCGGCGGCGGGTGCCGGACGGGCGGCCTCGCGCGGGCGCCCGCTGGAGATTTCCTCTCGGGACTTGGCGTTTCGCGGAATGCGGGATCTGCGGTCTCGACCCGACTCGGGCGCAAAAACCGACTCGGCCCCACCGGCGAGCGGGCTGCCGTGACGGGCTGCCCGGCCGCGAGTCTCAGGGGGCCGGCCCCCACCTGACTTGAAAAGCGGGGTCGGCGGCCTGTCCCGCAGGAGGGCTACGGCGCAGCGGCGCCGGGGCGGCGAGTTGCCAGGTCGGTGCCAGTGTCCCGCCGCGACGGGCCGCGGGGCGGGCGGGGACCGGTCGGGCCGCGGGTGCCGGGCGGGCGGCGTCGCGGGGGCGCCCGCTGGAGAGATCTTCCCGGGACTCGGTGTTTTGAGAAATGTGGGATCTCCGGGTTGGACCCGACTCGGGCGCAGAAACCGACTCGGCCCCACCGGCGAGCGGGCGGCCGTGACGGGCTGCCCGGCCGCGAGTCTCAGGGGGCCGGCCCCCCACCTGACTTGAAAAGCGGGGTCGGCGGCCTGTCCCGCAGGAGGGCTACGGCGCAGCGGCGCCGGGGCGGCGAGTTGCCAGGTCGGTGCCAGTGTCCCGCCGCGACGGGCCGCGGGGCGGGCGGGGACCGGTCGGGCCGCGGGTGCCGGGCGGGCGGCGTCGCGGGGGCGCCCGCTGGAGAGATCTTCCCGGGACTCGGTGTTTTGAGAAATGTGGGATCTCCGGTTTGGACCCGACTCGGGCGCAGAAACCGACTCGGCCCCACCGGCGAGCGGGCGGCCGTGACGGGCTGCCCGGCCGCGAGTCTCAGGGGGCCGGCCCCCCACCTGACTTGAAAAGCGGGGTCGGCGGTGTGTCCCGCAGGAGGGCTCCGCCGGGAGCGAAGGGATGAGCTGCTGGGCGTCGAGTCTCGGGGGGCCGCCCCCGACCGACTGGAGATCCCGGGTTGGCGGCATACCCCGCAGGAGGGCTGCGGGGGAGCGGCGGCGGGGCGGCGAGTTGCCAAGTCGGTCCCGGTGACAGAGTTACGCAGCGGGAGCCGGACGGGCGGCGTCGCGGGGGCGCCCGCTGAAGATTTCCTCTTGGGACTTGGCGTTCCGCAAAATGCGGCATCTCCGGTATCGAACCCACTCGGGCGCAAAAACCGACTCGGCCCCACCGGCGAGCGGGCGGCCGTGACGGGCTGCCCGGCCGCGAGTCTCAGGGGGCCGGCCCCCCACCTGACTTGAAAAGCGGGGTCGGCGGCCTGTCCCGCAGGAGGGCTACGGCGCAGCGGCGCCGGGGCGGCGAGTTGCCAGGTCGGTGCCAGTGTCCCGCCGCGACGGGCCGCGGGGCGGGCGGGGACCGGTCGGGCCGCGGGTGCCGGGCGGGCGGCGTCGCGGGGGCGCCCGCTGGAGAGATCTTCCCGGGACTCGGTGTTTTGAGAAATGTGGGATCTCCGGTTTGGACCCGACTCGGGCGCAGAAACCGACTCGGCCCCACCGGCGGTCGGTCCCGGTGACGGAGTCTCGCAGCGGGAGCCGGACGGGCGACGTCGCGGGGGCGCCCGCTGAGGAGATCTTCAACGGACTGGGTGTTCGGCCAAAGGCTGGATCTCCGGTCTCGAGCCGACTCGGGCGCAGAAACCGACTCGGCCCCACCGGCGAGCGGGCGCCGTGACGGCCTGCCCGGCCGCGAGGCCGAGGGGTCCGGCCCCCCGACCCGACTTGAAATCCCGGGCCGGCGGCGTGTCCCGCAGGAGGGCCCGCCGGTAGCGACGGGATGAGCTGCTGGGCGGCGAGTCTCGGGGGGCCGGCCCCCCACCTGACTTGAAAAGCGGGGTCGGCGGCCTGTCCCGCAGGAGGGCTACGGCGCAGCGGCGCCGGGGCGGCGAGTTGCCAGGTCGGTGCCAGTGTCCCGCCGCGACGGGCCGCGGGGCGGGCGGGGACCGGTCGGGCCGCGGGTGCCGGGCGGGCGGCGTCGCGGGGGCGCCCGCTGGAGAGATCTTCCCGGGACTCGGTGTTTTGAGAAATGTGGGATCTCCGGGTTGGACCCGACTCGGGCGCAGAAACCGACTCGGCCCCACCGGCGAGCGGGCGCCGTGACGGGCGGCCTCGCTCGGGCGCCCGCCGGAGAGATCTCCCCGGGAGTCGGTGTTTTGAGAAATGTGGGATCTCCGGTCTCGACCCGACTCGGGCGCAGAAACCGACTCGGCCCCACCGGCGAGCGGGCGGCCGTGACGGCCTGCCCGGCCGCGAGGCCGAGGGGTCCGGCCCCCCGACCCGACTTGAAATCCCGGGCCGGCGGCGTGTCCCGCAGGAGGGCCCGCCGGTAGCGACGGGATGAGCTGCTGGGCGGCGAGTCTCGGGGGGCCGCCCCCAACCGACTGGAAATCCCGGGTTGGCGGCATACCCCGCAGGAGGGCTCAGGGGGAGCGGCGGCGGGGTGGCGAGTTGCCAAGTCGGTCCCGGTGACGGAGTCTCGCAGCGGGAGCCGGACGGGCGACGTGGCGGGGGCGCCCGCTGATGCGATCTTCAACGGACTGGGTGTTGGGGGGAAAAAAGGGATCTCCGGTGCGACCCGACTCGGGCGCAGAAACCGACTCGGCCCCACCGGCGGCGGGTGCCGGACGGGCGGCCTCGCGCGGGCGCCCGCTGGAGATTTCCTCTCGGGACTTGGCGTTTCGCGGAATGCGGGATCTGCGGTCTCGACCCGACTCGGGCGCAAAAACCGACTCGGCCCCACCGGCGAGCGGGCTGCCGTGACGGGCTGCCCGGCCGCGAGTCTCAGGGGGCCGGCCCCCACCTGACTTGAAAAGCGGGGTCGGCGGCCTGTCCCGCAGGAGGGCTACGGCGCAGCGGCGCCGGGGCGGCGAGTTGCCAGGTCGGTGCCAGTGTCCCGCCGCGACGGGCCGCGGGGCGGGCGGGGACCGGTCGGGCCGCGGGTGCCGGGCGGGCGGCGTCGCGGGGGCGCCCGCTGGAGAGATCTTCCCGGGACTCGGTGTTTTGAGAAATGTGGGATCTCCGGGTTGGACCCGACTCGGGCGCAGAAACCGACTCGGCCCCACCGGCGAGCGGGCGGCCGTGACGGGCTGCCCGGCCGCGAGTCTCAGGGGGCCGGCCCCCCACCTGACTTGAAAAGCGGGGTCGGCGGCCTGTCCCGCAGGAGGGCTACGGCGCAGCGGCGCCGGGGCGGCGAGTTGCCAGGTCGGTGCCAGTGTCCCGCCGCGACGGGCCGCGGGGCGGGCGGGGACCGGTCGGGCCGCGGGTGCCGGGCGGGCGGCGTCGCGGGGGCGCCCGCTGGAGAGATCTTCCCGGGACTCGGTGTTTTGAGAAATGTGGGATCTCCGGTTTGGACCCGACTCGGGCGCAGAAACCGACTCGGCCCCACCGGCGAGCGGGCGGCCGTGACGGGCTGCCCGGCCGCGAGTCTCAGGGGGCCGGCCCCCCACCTGACTTGAAAAGCGGGGTCGGCGGTGTGTCCCGCAGGAGGGCTCCGCCGGGAGCGAAGGGATGAGCTGCTGGGCGTCGAGTCTCGGGGGGCCGCCCCCGACCGACTGGAGATCCCGGGTTGGCGGCATACCCCGCAGGAGGGCTGCGGGGGAGCGGCGGCGGGGCGGCGAGTTGCCAAGTCGGTCCCGGTGACAGAGTTACGCAGCGGGAGCCGGACGGGCGGCGTCGCGGGGGCGCCCGCTGAAGATTTCCTCTTGGGACTTGGCGTTCCGCAAAATGCGGCATCTCCGGTATCGAACCCACTCGGGCGCAAAAACCGACTCGGCCCCACCGGCGAGCGGGCGGCCGTGACGGGCTGCCCGGCCGCGAGTCTCAGGGGGCCGGCCCCCCACCTGACTTGAAAAGCGGGGTCGGCGGCCTGTCCCGCAGGAGGGCTACGGCGCAGCGGCGCCGGGGCGGCGAGTTGCCAGGTCGGTGCCAGTGTCCCGCCGCGACGGGCCGCGGGGCGGGCGGGGACCGGTCGGGCCGCGGGTGCCGGGCGGGCGGCGTCGCGGGGGCGCCCGCTGGAGAGATCTTCCCGGGACTCGGTGTTTTGAGAAATGTGGGATCTCCGGTTTGGACCCGACTCGGGCGCAGAAACCGACTCGGCCCCACCGGCGAGCGGGCGGCCGTGACGGGCTGCCCGGCCGCGAGTCTCAGGGGGCCGGCCCCCCACCTGACTTGAAAAGCGGGGTCGGCGGTGTGTCCCGCAGGAGGGCTCCGCCGGGAGCGAAGGGATGAGCTGCTGGGCGTCGAGTCTCGGGGGGCCGCCCCCGACCGACTGGAGATCCCGGGTTGGCGGCATACCCCGCAGGAGGGCTGCGGGGGAGCGGCGGCGGGGCGGCGAGTTGCCAAGTCGGTCCCGGTGACAGAGTTACGCAGCGGGAGCCGGACGGGCGGCGTCGCGGGGGCGCCCGCTGAAGATTTCCTCTTGGGACTTGGCGTTCCGCAAAATGCGGCATCTCCGGTATCGAACCCACTCGGGCGCAAAAACCGACTCGGCCCCACCGGCGAGCGGGCGGCCGTGACGGGCTGCCCGGCCGCGAGTCTCAGGGGGCCGGCCCCCCACCTGACTTGAAAAGCGGGGTCGGCGGCCTGTCCCGCAGGAGGGCTACGGCGCAGCGGCGCCGGGGCGGCGAGTTGCCAGGTCGGTGCCAGTGTCCCGCCGCGACGGGCCGCGGGGCGGGCGGGGACCGGTCGGGCCGCGGGTGCCGGGCGGGCGGCGTCGCGGGGGCGCCCGCTGGAGAGATCTTCCCGGGACTCGGTGTTTTGAGAAATGTGGGATCTCCGGGTTGGACCCGACTCGGGCGCAGAAACCGACTCGGCCCCACCGGCGAGCGGGCGGCCGTGACGGCCTGCCCGGCCGCGAGGCCGAGGGGTCCGGCCCCCCGACCCGACTTGAAATCCCGGGCCGGCGGCGTGTCCCGCAGGAGGGCCCGCCGGTAGCGACGGGATGAGCTGCTGGGCGGCGAGTCTCGGGGGGCCGCCCCCAACCGACTGGAAATCCCGGGTTGGCGGCATACCCCGCAGGAGGGCTCAGGGGGAGCGGCGGCGGGGTGGCGAGTTGCCAAGTCGGTCCCGGTGACGGAGTCTCGCAGCGGGAGCCGGACGGGCGACGTGGCGGGGGCGCCCGCTGATGCGATCTTCAACGGACTGGGTGTTGGGGGGAAAAAAGGGATCTCCGGTGCGACCCGACTCGGGCGCAGAAACCGACTCGGCCCCACCGGCGGCGGGTGCCGGACGGGCGGCCTCGCGCGGGCGCCCGCTGGAGATTTCCTCTCGGGACTTGGCGTTTCGCGGAATGCGGGATCTGCGGTCTCGACCCGACTCGGGCGCAAAAACCGACTCGGCCCCACCGGCGAGCGGGCTGCCGTGACGGGCTGCCCGGCCGCGAGTCTCAGGGGGCCGGCCCCCACCTGACTTGAAAAGCGGGGTCGGCGGCCTGTCCCGCAGGAGGGCTACGGCGCAGCGGCGCCGGGGCGGCGAGTTGCCAGGTCGGTGCCAGTGTCCCGCCGCGACGGGCCGCGGGGCGGGCGGGGACCGGTCGGGCCGCGGGTGCCGGGCGGGCGGCGTCGCGGGGGCGCCCGCTGGAGAGATCTTCCCGGGACTCGGTGTTTTGAGAAATGTGGGATCTCCGGGTTGGACCCGACTCGGGCGCAGAAACCGACTCGGCCCCACCGGCGAGCGGGCGGCCGTGACGGGCTGCCCGGCCGCGAGTCTCAGGGGGCCGGCCCCCCACCTGACTTGAAAAGCGGGGTCGGCGGTGTGTCCCGCAGGAGGGCTCCGCCGGGAGCGAAGGGATGAGCTGCTGGGCGTCGAGTCTCGGGGGGCCGCCCCCGACCGACTGGAGATCCCGGGTTGGCGGCATACCCCGCAGGAGGGCTGCGGGGGAGCGGCGGCGGGGCGGCGAGTTGCCAAGTCGGTCCCGGTGACAGAGTTACGCAGCGGGAGCCGGACGGGCGGCGTCGCGGGGGCGCCCGCTGAAGATTTCCTCTTGGGACTTGGCGTTCCGCAAAATGCGGCATCTCCGGTATCGAACCCACTCGGGCGCAAAAACCGACTCGGCCCCACCGGAGAGCGGGCGCCGGGACGGGCTGCCCCTGCCGCGAGGCCCGGGGGTCCCGCCCCCCGACCTGATTGAAAAGCGGGGTCGGGGGTGCAGCCCGCAGGAGGGCTACGGCGCAGCGGCGCCGGGGCGGCGAGTTGCCAGGTCGGTGCCAGTGCCCCGCCGCGAGCGGCCGCGGGGCGGGCGGGGACCGGTCCGGCCGCGGGTGCCGGGCGGTCGGCGTTGCGGAGGCGCCCGCTGAAGAGATCTTCCCTGGACTCGGTGTTCCGAGAAATGTCGGATCTCCGGTTTCGACGCGACTCGGGCGCAGAAACCGACTCGGCCCCACCGGCGAGCGCCGGGACGGGCCGCCGGGTTCGCCGGGCCGAGGCGGCCGACCCCGGCCCACTTGAAAAGCGGGGTGGGCGGTACAGCCGGCAGGAGGGCTCTGGGGGAGCGGCGGGGCGGGCGGCCGGGCGGGGAGGGACCGGGGCCTCCGGCCCGGGGCAGCAGTCTCGCAGCGGGCGGCGACGGTCCCGCCGCGGGTGCCGGACGGGCGGCGTGGCGGGGCGCCCCGCTGGAGTTTTCTTCCTCGGACTTGGTGGTCCGAGAAAAGTCGGATCTCCGGTTTCGACCCGACTCGGGCGCAAAAACCGACTCGTCCCCACCCGCGAACGCCGGGACGGGCCGCCGGGCTCGCCAGGCCGAGAGGGCCGCCCCCGGCCCACTGGAAAGGCGGGGTGGGCGGTACAGCCGGCAGGAGGGCTCTGGGGGAGCGGCGGGGCGGGCGGCCGGGCGGGGAGGGACCGGGGCCTCCGGCCCGGGGCAGCAGTCTCGCAGCGGGCGGCGACGGTCCCGCCGCGGGTGCCGGACGGGCGGCGTGGCGTGGCGCCCCGCTGGAGTTTTCTTCCTCGGACTTCGTGGTCCGCGAAATGTCGGATCTCCGGTTTCGACCCGACTCGGGCGCAAAAACCGACTCGTCCCCACCCGCGAACGCGTCATAGAGGCACCCCGGCCCTCGAGAGCGTCTCTCGTCGGGGTCTGTTGGGCCCGAAACGTGCGTATTTCAATGAGAGCGTTTTGGACCTTAACCCCCACTCCCTGGTTTGCCTATTTATAGGGGGGAGGGTGTCTCCGTCAGCAGGGCCAAAATTTGACCGGCCCCGATCCGATTTCCTGGCCCGTCCCAGGCCCGCCGCCGGCGGCGCGCGGCACGCCGCCGGGCCCGGCGGCCCCGGCCCGGCCTGAGAAATCCCCCCGACGGTGCGGCGAAGGAGACACCGGCCGGCCGGGCGGCGGGCCCGCTGGCCCGAGGGGACCCGCGGTGCCTCGCGGTGAATTCCCGTCCGGTGAAAACCGCACGCGGCCCCGCTGAGGCCGTGCGTTTCCGACACGACCGAGCCCCTAGCTCGGGAGCCCGGCTCCCCGGCGACGGCACGGTGGGTGCGGCGCGGTGAATTGCCCTCTCGGGAAAACCGCCGCAGCCGCGCGTCGCCCGCCCAAAGCCGTGCGTTTCCGACACGATTCCCCCGCCGATCCCGGCGGGGCGGGGCGGGTGGTGCGAGCTCAGCTCCGGCCGCCAGCAGGCGGGGCAGCCACGCGTCGTCCGTTTCGAGCCGTGCATTTCCGACACGACCGAGCCCCGAGCTCGAGAGCCCGGCTCCCCGGCGGCGGCACGGTGAATTGCCGTCCCGGCAAAACCGCCGCAGCCGCGCGTCGCCCGGCCAAAGCCGTGCGTTTCCGACACGACCGAGGCCCCGAGCTCCGGGGCGGTGCGGTGAACGGAATGACGTTGGCCGGCCCCCGGAACGGGCAACCGCTGGTGCGGTAGTAGGGAATTAGAGCAGCCTTCCCAGCCCGGGGCGGCCGTAGCCGCCGTAATAACGGAGATCCTCTGCCCGCTTTTCGGCCATTGTTCTGGGCCCACGCTCGAGCGAACACGGTGAAAGAAGGCAGACCCGCGTATATGGTAATCGGCCTTTGTCTGTCGCCCGGCAACGAAAAGACCGATTTTGCATCACAAACGCGGGCTTCACAATGGTCCCCGCTTATAAAAAGAGGCAGCGGGAATGCGGAAGCTTCAGTAGAGCCGCATGCCACCGAACAAGTGGGGAGAGCAGTGTCTGTAGTGTTCCGTCGTCTGGTTGTTCGTCGAAGCTCGGTCGGTGCTGCGCGGTGAATTGGCGTCCTGTGGGAAAACCGCCGCAGCCGCGCGTCGTCCCCTTCAAGCCGTGCATTTCCGACACCGTGGAGGCTCCACAGCGGTTCCTCGGGCGAAACCGGCTCCGGAGCGGCGGGACGGTCGGCCCGGCGCGGTGCATCGTCATCCTCGGGTAAAACCGCCGCACGTCCTCCGCCTCAAGCCGTGCATTTCCGACACGCTTCCCCGGGCGAAAACGGCGCCGGGCCGGCGGGGGCTGGTGGTGCGGCGCGGCCGACTGCCGTCTCGGGGAGGAAAAAAAAAACACCGCCGCAGCCCCACGCGGCCCCCCTAAAGCCGTGCATTTCCGACACGCCTCCTCGGGCGAAAACGGCTGGAGGCCGGCGGGGCGGGTGGTGCGGCGCGGTGAATCGCCTTCCTCGGAAATCCTGGTCCGAGAGGTTCGGATGTCCGAAGTCGCCCGCGGAGAGCGGGCCGGGCGCCTCCGGGCCTGCCGTCCGTCGGCTCGCCGGCCCACCCAAGGCCTCCGAGAGGGCTTTGCGCCGGGACAGGTTGGGCCCGAAACGTGCGTATTTCAATGAGAGCGTTTTGGACCTTAACCCCCACTCCCTGGTTTGCCTATTTATAGGGGGGAGGATGGTCTCGAGCCAGATATCAGTACAGCCCATCCCATCGTCCACACGATGCGGCCATTCCCGCACGGCGGAGCCCAAGGCACCGGAGCGATTCCCCCTCGGGTCTGGACGAGCCCGGCTCCGGAGCGGCGGGGACTGGTGCTGCGGGGCGGCCGATTGCCGTCCTGGCGGAAAAAAAAACTCGCCGCAGCCGCACGCGGCCCCCCTTAAGCCGTGCATTTCCGACACGCCTCCCGGGACGAACACGGCTTGAGGCCGGCGGGGCGGGTGGTGCGGCGCGGTGAATCGCCTTCTTCGGAAAACCTGGTCCGAGAGGTTCGGATGTCCGGGGTCGCCCGCGGAGAGCGGGCCGGGCGCCTCCGGGCCTGCCGTCAATCGGCTCGCCGGCCCACCCAAGGCCCCTGAGAGGGCTTTGCGCCGGGACAGGTTGGGCCCAAAACGTGCGTATTTCAATGAGAGCATTTTGGACCTTAACCCCCACTCCCTGGTTTGCCTATTTATAGGGGGAGGGTGGTCTCGAGCTCCGATCGAGCTGCCTTGAATCAGTACAGCCATATATTGTCCATACAGTCTATAGAGATTCCCACGCGGTTGAGCCGGAGCCTTCGGTGCTATTCCCCCTGGGGTCTGGACAAGCCCCGCACCGGAGAGACCCGGCACGGGAGGTGCGGAACAAAAAGTGGCGGTCCGCCGCCCCGCCGGGAGGCCCTCCGGGCGCTCCGCCAACGGCGTTACTCGGCGCGGCCGGCCGACCCTTCTTGCCCGGAAGAGCGTCGGCCAGGCCCGCCCGGCCTTGCTTAGAGGTGTCGAAGAGGCCGCTCCCGGGCCGCGGCCGGCCCTGCCGGAGAGACCCGGGACGGGAGGTGCGGAGAAAAAAGTGGCGGTCCGCCGCCCCGCCGGGAGGC
>NC_141787.1:40000-47500 GCF_054643075.1 Acanthaster planci | reverse complement strand
GCCCGCCGGTAGCGACGGGATGAGCTGCTGGGCGGCGAGTCTCGGGGGGCCGGCCCCCCACCTGACTTGAAAAGCGGGGTCGGCGGCCTGTCCCGCAGGAGGGCTACGGCGCAGCGGCGCCGGGGCGGCGAGTTGCCAGGTCGGTGCCAGTGTCCCGCCGCGACGGGCCGCGGGGCGGGCGGGGACCGGTCGGGCCGCGGGTGCCGGGCGGGCGGCGTCGCGGGGGCGCCCGCTGGAGAGATCTTCCCGGGACTCGGTGTTTTGAGAAATGTGGGATCTCCGGGTTGGACCCGACTCGGGCGCAGAAACCGACTCGGCCCCACCGGCGAGCGGGCGCCGTGACGGGCGGCCTCGCTCGGGCGCCCGCCGGAGAGATCTCCCCGGGAGTCGGTGTTTTGAGAAATGTGGGATCTCCGGTCTCGACCCGACTCGGGCGCAGAAACCGACTCGGCCCCACCGGCGAGCGGGCGGCCGTGACGGCCTGCCCGGCCGCGAGGCCGAGGGGTCCGGCCCCCCGACCCGACTTGAAATCCCGGGCCGGCGGCGTGTCCCGCAGGAGGGCCCGCCGGTAGCGACGGGATGAGCTGCTGGGCGGCGAGTCTCGGGGGGCCGCCCCCAACCGACTGGAAATCCCGGGTTGGCGGCATACCCCGCAGGAGGGCTCAGGGGGAGCGGCGGCGGGGTGGCGAGTTGCCAAGTCGGTCCCGGTGACGGAGTCTCGCAGCGGGAGCCGGACGGGCGACGTGGCGGGGGCGCCCGCTGATGCGATCTTCAACGGACTGGGTGTTGGGGGGAAAAAAGGGATCTCCGGTGCGACCCGACTCGGGCGCAGAAACCGACTCGGCCCCACCGGCGGCGGGTGCCGGACGGGCGGCCTCGCGCGGGCGCCCGCTGGAGATTTCCTCTCGGGACTTGGCGTTTCGCGGAATGCGGGATCTGCGGTCTCGACCCGACTCGGGCGCAAAAACCGACTCGGCCCCACCGGCGAGCGGGCTGCCGTGACGGGCTGCCCGGCCGCGAGTCTCAGGGGGCCGGCCCCCACCTGACTTGAAAAGCGGGGTCGGCGGCCTGTCCCGCAGGAGGGCTACGGCGCAGCGGCGCCGGGGCGGCGAGTTGCCAGGTCGGTGCCAGTGTCCCGCCGCGACGGGCCGCGGGGCGGGCGGGGACCGGTCGGGCCGCGGGTGCCGGGCGGGCGGCGTCGCGGGGGCGCCCGCTGGAGAGATCTTCCCGGGACTCGGTGTTTTGAGAAATGTGGGATCTCCGGGTTGGACCCGACTCGGGCGCAGAAACCGACTCGGCCCCACCGGCGAGCGGGCGGCCGTGACGGGCTGCCCGGCCGCGAGTCTCAGGGGGCCGGCCCCCCACCTGACTTGAAAAGCGGGGTCGGCGGCCTGTCCCGCAGGAGGGCTACGGCGCAGCGGCGCCGGGGCGGCGAGTTGCCAGGTCGGTGCCAGTGTCCCGCCGCGACGGGCCGCGGGGCGGGCGGGGACCGGTCGGGCCGCGGGTGCCGGGCGGGCGGCGTCGCGGGGGCGCCCGCTGGAGAGATCTTCCCGGGACTCGGTGTTTTGAGAAATGTGGGATCTCCGGTTTGGACCCGACTCGGGCGCAGAAACCGACTCGGCCCCACCGGCGAGCGGGCGGCCGTGACGGGCTGCCCGGCCGCGAGTCTCAGGGGGCCGGCCCCCCACCTGACTTGAAAAGCGGGGTCGGCGGTGTGTCCCGCAGGAGGGCTCCGCCGGGAGCGAAGGGATGAGCTGCTGGGCGTCGAGTCTCGGGGGGCCGCCCCCGACCGACTGGAGATCCCGGGTTGGCGGCATACCCCGCAGGAGGGCTGCGGGGGAGCGGCGGCGGGGCGGCGAGTTGCCAAGTCGGTCCCGGTGACAGAGTTACGCAGCGGGAGCCGGACGGGCGGCGTCGCGGGGGCGCCCGCTGAAGATTTCCTCTTGGGACTTGGCGTTCCGCAAAATGCGGCATCTCCGGTATCGAACCCACTCGGGCGCAAAAACCGACTCGGCCCCACCGGCGAGCGGGCGGCCGTGACGGGCTGCCCGGCCGCGAGTCTCAGGGGGCCGGCCCCCCACCTGACTTGAAAAGCGGGGTCGGCGGCCTGTCCCGCAGGAGGGCTACGGCGCAGCGGCGCCGGGGCGGCGAGTTGCCAGGTCGGTGCCAGTGTCCCGCCGCGACGGGCCGCGGGGCGGGCGGGGACCGGTCGGGCCGCGGGTGCCGGGCGGGCGGCGTCGCGGGGGCGCCCGCTGGAGAGATCTTCCCGGGACTCGGTGTTTTGAGAAATGTGGGATCTCCGGTTTGGACCCGACTCGGGCGCAGAAACCGACTCGGCCCCACCGGCGAGCGGGCGGCCGTGACGGGCTGCCCGGCCGCGAGTCTCAGGGGGCCGGCCCCCCACCTGACTTGAAAAGCGGGGTCGGCGGTGTGTCCCGCAGGAGGGCTCCGCCGGGAGCGAAGGGATGAGCTGCTGGGCGTCGAGTCTCGGGGGGCCGCCCCCGACCGACTGGAGATCCCGGGTTGGCGGCATACCCCGCAGGAGGGCTGCGGGGGAGCGGCGGCGGGGCGGCGAGTTGCCAAGTCGGTCCCGGTGACAGAGTTACGCAGCGGGAGCCGGACGGGCGGCGTCGCGGGGGCGCCCGCTGAAGATTTCCTCTTGGGACTTGGCGTTCCGCAAAATGCGGCATCTCCGGTATCGAACCCACTCGGGCGCAAAAACCGACTCGGCCCCACCGGCGAGCGGGCGGCCGTGACGGGCTGCCCGGCCGCGAGTCTCAGGGGGCCGGCCCCCCACCTGACTTGAAAAGCGGGGTCGGCGGCCTGTCCCGCAGGAGGGCTACGGCGCAGCGGCGCCGGGGCGGCGAGTTGCCAGGTCGGTGCCAGTGTCCCGCCGCGACGGGCCGCGGGGCGGGCGGGGACCGGTCGGGCCGCGGGCGCCGTGACGGGCGGCCTCGCTCGGGCGCCCGCCGGAGAGATCTCCCCGGGAGTCGGTGTTTTGAGAAATGTGGGATCTCCGGTCTCGACCCGACTCGGGCGCAGAAACCGACTCGGCCCCACCGGCGAGCGGGCGGCCGTGACGGCCTGCCCGGCCGCGAGGCCGAGGGGTCCGGCCCCCCGACCCGACTTGAAATCCCGGGCCGGCGGCGTGTCCCGCAGGAGGGCCCGCCGGTAGCGACGGGATGAGCTGCTGGGCGGCGAGTCTCGGGGGGCCGCCCCCAACCGACTGGAAATCCCGGGTTGGCGGCATACCCCGCAGGAGGGCTCAGGGGGAGCGGCGGCGGGGTGGCGAGTTGCCAAGTCGGTCCCGGTGACGGAGTCTCGCAGCGGGAGCCGGACGGGCGACGTGGCGGGGGCGCCCGCTGATGCGATCTTCAACGGACTGGGTGTTGGGGGGAAAAAAGGGATCTCCGGTGCGACCCGACTCGGGCGCAGAAACCGACTCGGCCCCACCGGCGGCGGGTGCCGGACGGGCGGCCTCGCGCGGGCGCCCGCTGGAGATTTCCTCTCGGGACTTGGCGTTTCGCGGAATGCGGGATCTGCGGTCTCGACCCGACTCGGGCGCAAAAACCGACTCGGCCCCACCGGCGAGCGGGCTGCCGTGACGGGCTGCCCGGCCGCGAGTCTCAGGGGGCCGGCCCCCACCTGACTTGAAAAGCGGGGTCGGCGGCCTGTCCCGCAGGAGGGCTACGGCGCAGCGGCGCCGGGGCGGCGAGTTGCCAGGTCGGTGCCAGTGTCCCGCCGCGACGGGCCGCGGGGCGGGCGGGGACCGGTCGGGCCGCGGGTGCCGGGCGGGCGGCGTCGCGGGGGCGCCCGCTGGAGAGATCTTCCCGGGACTCGGTGTTTTGAGAAATGTGGGATCTCCGGGTTGGACCCGACTCGGGCGCAGAAACCGACTCGGCCCCACCGGCGAGCGGGCGGCCGTGACGGGCTGCCCGGCCGCGAGTCTCAGGGGGCCGGCCCCCCACCTGACTTGAAAAGCGGGGTCGGCGGTGTGTCCCGCAGGAGGGCTCCGCCGGGAGCGAAGGGATGAGCTGCTGGGCGTCGAGTCTCGGGGGGCCGCCCCCGACCGACTGGAGATCCCGGGTTGGCGGCATACCCCGCAGGAGGGCTGCGGGGGAGCGGCGGCGGGGCGGCGAGTTGCCAAGTCGGTCCCGGTGACAGAGTTACGCAGCGGGAGCCGGACGGGCGGCGTCGCGGGGGCGCCCGCTGAAGATTTCCTCTTGGGACTTGGCGTTCCGCAAAATGCGGCATCTCCGGTATCGAACCCACTCGGGCGCAAAAACCGACTCGGCCCCACCGGAGAGCGGGCGCCGGGACGGGCTGCCCCTGCCGCGAGGCCCGGGGGTCCCGCCCCCCGACCTGATTGAAAAGCGGGGTCGGGGGTGCAGCCCGCAGGAGGGCTACGGCGCAGCGGCGCCGGGGCGGCGAGTTGCCAGGTCGGTGCCAGTGCCCCGCCGCGAGCGGCCGCGGGGCGGGCGGGGACCGGTCCGGCCGCGGGTGCCGGGCGGTCGGCGTTGCGGAGGCGCCCGCTGAAGAGATCTTCCCTGGACTCGGTGTTCCGAGAAATGTCGGATCTCCGGTTTCGACGCGACTCGGGCGCAGAAACCGACTCGGCCCCACCGGCGAGCGCCGGGACGGGCCGCCGGGTTCGCCGGGCCGAGGCGGCCGACCCCGGCCCACTTGAAAAGCGGGGTGGGCGGTACAGCCGGCAGGAGGGCTCTGGGGGAGCGGCGGGGCGGGCGGCCGGGCGGGGAGGGACCGGGGCCTCCGGCCCGGGGCAGCAGTCTCGCAGCGGGCGGCGACGGTCCCGCCGCGGGTGCCGGACGGGCGGCGTGGCGGGGCGCCCCGCTGGAGTTTTCTTCCTCGGACTTGGTGGTCCGAGAAAAGTCGGATCTCCGGTTTCGACCCGACTCGGGCGCAAAAACCGACTCGTCCCCACCCGCGAACGCCGGGACGGGCCGCCGGGCTCGCCAGGCCGAGAGGGCCGCCCCCGGCCCACTGGAAAGGCGGGGTGGGCGGTACAGCCGGCAGGAGGGCTCTGGGGGAGCGGCGGGGCGGGCGGCCGGGCGGGGAGGGACCGGGGCCTCCGGCCCGGGGCAGCAGTCTCGCAGCGGGCGGCGACGGTCCCGCCGCGGGTGCCGGACGGGCGGCGTGGCGTGGCGCCCCGCTGGAGTTTTCTTCCTCGGACTTCGTGGTCCGCGAAATGTCGGATCTCCGGTTTCGACCCGACTCGGGCGCAAAAACCGACTCGTCCCCACCCGCGAACGCGTCATAGAGGCACCCCGGCCCTCGAGAGCGTCTCTCGTCGGGGTCTGTTGGGCCCGAAACGTGCGTATTTCAATGAGAGCGTTTTGGACCTTAACCCCCACTCCCTGGTTTGCCTATTTATAGGGGGGAGGGTGTCTCCGTCAGCAGGGCCAAAATTTGACCGGCCCCGATCCGATTTCCTGGCCCGTCCCAGGCCCGCCGCCGGCGGCGCGCGGCACGCCGCCGGGCCCGGCGGCCCCGGCCCGGCCTGAGAAATCCCCCCGACGGTGCGGCGAAGGAGACACCGGCCGGCCGGGCGGCGGGCCCGCTGGCCCGAGGGGACCCGCGGTGCCTCGCGGTGAATTCCCGTCCGGTGAAAACCGCACGCGGCCCCGCTGAGGCCGTGCGTTTCCGACACGACCGAGCCCCTAGCTCGGGAGCCCGGCTCCCCGGCGACGGCACGGTGGGTGCGGCGCGGTGAATTGCCCTCTCGGGAAAACCGCCGCAGCCGCGCGTCGCCCGCCCAAAGCCGTGCGTTTCCGACACGATTCCCCCGCCGATCCCGGCGGGGCGGGGCGGGTGGTGCGAGCTCAGCTCCGGCCGCCAGCAGGCGGGGCAGCCACGCGTCGTCCGTTTCGAGCCGTGCATTTCCGACACGACCGAGCCCCGAGCTCGAGAGCCCGGCTCCCCGGCGGCGGCACGGTGAATTGCCGTCCCGGCAAAACCGCCGCAGCCGCGCGTCGCCCGGCCAAAGCCGTGCGTTTCCGACACGACCGAGGCCCCGAGCTCCGGGGCGGTGCGGTGAACGGAATGACGTTGGCCGGCCCCCGGAACGGGCAACCGCTGGTGCGGTAGTAGGGAATTAGAGCAGCCTTCCCAGCCCGGGGCGGCCGTAGCCGCCGTAATAACGGAGATCCTCTGCCCGCTTTTCGGCCATTGTTCTGGGCCCACGCTCGAGCGAACACGGTGAAAGAAGGCAGACCCGCGTATATGGTAATCGGCCTTTGTCTGTCGCCCGGCAACGAAAAGACCGATTTTGCATCACAAACGCGGGCTTCACAATGGTCCCCGCTTATAAAAAGAGGCAGCGGGAATGCGGAAGCTTCAGTAGAGCCGCATGCCACCGAACAAGTGGGGAGAGCAGTGTCTGTAGTGTTCCGTCGTCTGGTTGTTCGTCGAAGCTCGGTCGGTGCTGCGCGGTGAATTGGCGTCCTGTGGGAAAACCGCCGCAGCCGCGCGTCGTCCCCTTCAAGCCGTGCATTTCCGACACCGTGGAGGCTCCACAGCGGTTCCTCGGGCGAAACCGGCTCCGGAGCGGCGGGACGGTCGGCCCGGCGCGGTGCATCGTCATCCTCGGGTAAAACCGCCGCACGTCCTCCGCCTCAAGCCGTGCATTTCCGACACGCTTCCCCGGGCGAAAACGGCGCCGGGCCGGCGGGGGCTGGTGGTGCGGCGCGGCCGACTGCCGTCTCGGGGAGGAAAAAAAAAACACCGCCGCAGCCCCACGCGGCCCCCCTAAAGCCGTGCATTTCCGACACGCCTCCTCGGGCGAAAACGGCTGGAGGCCGGCGGGGCGGGTGGTGCGGCGCGGTGAATCGCCTTCCTCGGAAATCCTGGTCCGAGAGGTTCGGATGTCCGAAGTCGCCCGCGGAGAGCGGGCCGGGCGCCTCCGGGCCTGCCGTCCGTCGGCTCGCCGGCCCACCCAAGGCCTCCGAGAGGGCTTTGCGCCGGGACAGGTTGGGCCCGAAACGTGCGTATTTCAATGAGAGCGTTTTGGACCTTAACCCCCACTCCCTGGTTTGCCTATTTATAGGGGGGAGGATGGTCTCGAGCCAGATATCAGTACAGCCCATCCCATCGTCCACACGATGCGGCCATTCCCGCACGGCGGAGCCCAAGGCACCGGAGCGATTCCCCCTCGGGTCTGGACGAGCCCGGCTCCGGAGCGGCGGGGACTGGTGCTGCGGGGCGGCCGATTGCCGTCCTGGCGGAAAAAAAAACTCGCCGCAGCCGCACGCGGCCCCCCTTAAGCCGTGCATTTCCGACACGCCTCCCGGGACGAACACGGCTTGAGGCCGGCGGGGCGGGTGGTGCGGCGCGGTGAATCGCCTTCTTCGGAAAACCTGGTCCGAGAGGTTCGGATGTCCGGGGTCGCCCGCGGAGAGCGGGCCGGGCGCCTCCGGGCCTGCCGTCAATCGGCTCGCCGGCCCACCCAAGGCCCCTGAGAGGGCTTTGCGCCGGGACAGGTTG
>NC_141787.1:20000-30000 GCF_054643075.1 Acanthaster planci | reverse complement strand
GGCCTGCCCGGCCGCGAGGCCGAGGGGTCCGGCCCCCCGACCCGACTTGAAATCCCGGGCCGGCGGCGTGTCCCGCAGGAGGGCCCGCCGGTAGCGACGGGATGAGCTGCTGGGCGGCGAGTCTCGGGGGGCCGCCCCCAACCGACTGGAAATCCCGGGTTGGCGGCATACCCCGCAGGAGGGCTCAGGGGGAGCGGCGGCGGGGTGGCGAGTTGCCAAGTCGGTCCCGGTGACGGAGTCTCGCAGCGGGAGCCGGACGGGCGACGTGGCGGGGGCGCCCGCTGATGCGATCTTCAACGGACTGGGTGTTGGGGGGAAAAAAGGGATCTCCGGTGCGACCCGACTCGGGCGCAGAAACCGACTCGGCCCCACCGGCGGCGGGTGCCGGACGGGCGGCCTCGCGCGGGCGCCCGCTGGAGATTTCCTCTCGGGACTTGGCGTTTCGCGGAATGCGGGATCTGCGGTCTCGACCCGACTCGGGCGCAAAAACCGACTCGGCCCCACCGGCGAGCGGGCTGCCGTGACGGGCTGCCCGGCCGCGAGTCTCAGGGGGCCGGCCCCCACCTGACTTGAAAAGCGGGGTCGGCGGCCTGTCCCGCAGGAGGGCTACGGCGCAGCGGCGCCGGGGCGGCGAGTTGCCAGGTCGGTGCCAGTGTCCCGCCGCGACGGGCCGCGGGGCGGGCGGGGACCGGTCGGGCCGCGGGTGCCGGGCGGGCGGCGTCGCGGGGGCGCCCGCTGGAGAGATCTTCCCGGGACTCGGTGTTTTGAGAAATGTGGGATCTCCGGGTTGGACCCGACTCGGGCGCAGAAACCGACTCGGCCCCACCGGCGAGCGGGCGGCCGTGACGGGCTGCCCGGCCGCGAGTCTCAGGGGGCCGGCCCCCCACCTGACTTGAAAAGCGGGGTCGGCGGCCTGTCCCGCAGGAGGGCTACGGCGCAGCGGCGCCGGGGCGGCGAGTTGCCAGGTCGGTGCCAGTGTCCCGCCGCGACGGGCCGCGGGGCGGGCGGGGACCGGTCGGGCCGCGGGTGCCGGGCGGGCGGCGTCGCGGGGGCGCCCGCTGGAGAGATCTTCCCGGGACTCGGTGTTTTGAGAAATGTGGGATCTCCGGTTTGGACCCGACTCGGGCGCAGAAACCGACTCGGCCCCACCGGCGAGCGGGCGGCCGTGACGGGCTGCCCGGCCGCGAGTCTCAGGGGGCCGGCCCCCCACCTGACTTGAAAAGCGGGGTCGGCGGTGTGTCCCGCAGGAGGGCTCCGCCGGGAGCGAAGGGATGAGCTGCTGGGCGTCGAGTCTCGGGGGGCCGCCCCCGACCGACTGGAGATCCCGGGTTGGCGGCATACCCCGCAGGAGGGCTGCGGGGGAGCGGCGGCGGGGCGGCGAGTTGCCAAGTCGGTCCCGGTGACAGAGTTACGCAGCGGGAGCCGGACGGGCGGCGTCGCGGGGGCGCCCGCTGAAGATTTCCTCTTGGGACTTGGCGTTCCGCAAAATGCGGCATCTCCGGTATCGAACCCACTCGGGCGCAAAAACCGACTCGGCCCCACCGGCGAGCGGGCGGCCGTGACGGGCTGCCCGGCCGCGAGTCTCAGGGGGCCGGCCCCCCACCTGACTTGAAAAGCGGGGTCGGCGGCCTGTCCCGCAGGAGGGCTACGGCGCAGCGGCGCCGGGGCGGCGAGTTGCCAGGTCGGTGCCAGTGTCCCGCCGCGACGGGCCGCGGGGCGGGCGGGGACCGGTCGGGCCGCGGGTGCCGGGCGGGCGGCGTCGCGGGGGCGCCCGCTGGAGAGATCTTCCCGGGACTCGGTGTTTTGAGAAATGTGGGATCTCCGGTTTGGACCCGACTCGGGCGCAGAAACCGACTCGGCCCCACCGGCGAGCGGGCGGCCGTGACGGGCTGCCCGGCCGCGAGTCTCAGGGGGCCGGCCCCCCACCTGACTTGAAAAGCGGGGTCGGCGGTGTGTCCCGCAGGAGGGCTCCGCCGGGAGCGAAGGGATGAGCTGCTGGGCGTCGAGTCTCGGGGGGCCGCCCCCGACCGACTGGAGATCCCGGGTTGGCGGCATACCCCGCAGGAGGGCTGCGGGGGAGCGGCGGCGGGGCGGCGAGTTGCCAAGTCGGTCCCGGTGACAGAGTTACGCAGCGGGAGCCGGACGGGCGGCGTCGCGGGGGCGCCCGCTGAAGATTTCCTCTTGGGACTTGGCGTTCCGCAAAATGCGGCATCTCCGGTATCGAACCCACTCGGGCGCAAAAACCGACTCGGCCCCACCGGCGAGCGGGCGGCCGTGACGGGCTGCCCGGCCGCGAGTCTCAGGGGGCCGGCCCCCCACCTGACTTGAAAAGCGGGGTCGGCGGCCTGTCCCGCAGGAGGGCTACGGCGCAGCGGCGCCGGGGCGGCGAGTTGCCAGGTCGGTGCCAGTGTCCCGCCGCGACGGGCCGCGGGGCGGGCGGGGACCGGTCGGGCCGCGGGCGCCGTGACGGGCGGCCTCGCTCGGGCGCCCGCCGGAGAGATCTCCCCGGGAGTCGGTGTTTTGAGAAATGTGGGATCTCCGGTCTCGACCCGACTCGGGCGCAGAAACCGACTCGGCCCCACCGGCGAGCGGGCGGCCGTGACGGCCTGCCCGGCCGCGAGGCCGAGGGGTCCGGCCCCCCGACCCGACTTGAAATCCCGGGCCGGCGGCGTGTCCCGCAGGAGGGCCCGCCGGTAGCGACGGGATGAGCTGCTGGGCGGCGAGTCTCGGGGGGCCGCCCCCAACCGACTGGAAATCCCGGGTTGGCGGCATACCCCGCAGGAGGGCTCAGGGGGAGCGGCGGCGGGGTGGCGAGTTGCCAAGTCGGTCCCGGTGACGGAGTCTCGCAGCGGGAGCCGGACGGGCGACGTGGCGGGGGCGCCCGCTGATGCGATCTTCAACGGACTGGGTGTTGGGGGGAAAAAAGGGATCTCCGGTGCGACCCGACTCGGGCGCAGAAACCGACTCGGCCCCACCGGCGGCGGGTGCCGGACGGGCGGCCTCGCGCGGGCGCCCGCTGGAGATTTCCTCTCGGGACTTGGCGTTTCGCGGAATGCGGGATCTGCGGTCTCGACCCGACTCGGGCGCAAAAACCGACTCGGCCCCACCGGCGAGCGGGCTGCCGTGACGGGCTGCCCGGCCGCGAGTCTCAGGGGGCCGGCCCCCACCTGACTTGAAAAGCGGGGTCGGCGGCCTGTCCCGCAGGAGGGCTACGGCGCAGCGGCGCCGGGGCGGCGAGTTGCCAGGTCGGTGCCAGTGTCCCGCCGCGACGGGCCGCGGGGCGGGCGGGGACCGGTCGGGCCGCGGGTGCCGGGCGGGCGGCGTCGCGGGGGCGCCCGCTGGAGAGATCTTCCCGGGACTCGGTGTTTTGAGAAATGTGGGATCTCCGGGTTGGACCCGACTCGGGCGCAGAAACCGACTCGGCCCCACCGGCGAGCGGGCGGCCGTGACGGGCTGCCCGGCCGCGAGTCTCAGGGGGCCGGCCCCCCACCTGACTTGAAAAGCGGGGTCGGCGGCCTGTCCCGCAGGAGGGCTACGGCGCAGCGGCGCCGGGGCGGCGAGTTGCCAGGTCGGTGCCAGTGTCCCGCCGCGACGGGCCGCGGGGCGGGCGGGGACCGGTCGGGCCGCGGGTGCCGGGCGGGCGGCGTCGCGGGGGCGCCCGCTGGAGAGATCTTCCCGGGACTCGGTGTTTTGAGAAATGTGGGATCTCCGGTTTGGACCCGACTCGGGCGCAGAAACCGACTCGGCCCCACCGGCGAGCGGGCGGCCGTGACGGGCTGCCCGGCCGCGAGTCTCAGGGGGCCGGCCCCCCACCTGACTTGAAAAGCGGGGTCGGCGGTGTGTCCCGCAGGAGGGCTCCGCCGGGAGCGAAGGGATGAGCTGCTGGGCGTCGAGTCTCGGGGGGCCGCCCCCGACCGACTGGAGATCCCGGGTTGGCGGCATACCCCGCAGGAGGGCTGCGGGGGAGCGGCGGCGGGGCGGCGAGTTGCCAAGTCGGTCCCGGTGACAGAGTTACGCAGCGGGAGCCGGACGGGCGGCGTCGCGGGGGCGCCCGCTGAAGATTTCCTCTTGGGACTTGGCGTTCCGCAAAATGCGGCATCTCCGGTATCGAACCCACTCGGGCGCAAAAACCGACTCGGCCCCACCGGCGAGCGGGCGGCCGTGACGGGCTGCCCGGCCGCGAGTCTCAGGGGGCCGGCCCCCCACCTGACTTGAAAAGCGGGGTCGGCGGCCTGTCCCGCAGGAGGGCTACGGCGCAGCGGCGCCGGGGCGGCGAGTTGCCAGGTCGGTGCCAGTGTCCCGCCGCGACGGGCCGCGGGGCGGGCGGGGACCGGTCGGGCCGCGGGTGCCGGGCGGGCGGCGTCGCGGGGGCGCCCGCTGGAGAGATCTTCCCGGGACTCGGTGTTTTGAGAAATGTGGGATCTCCGGTTTGGACCCGACTCGGGCGCAGAAACCGACTCGGCCCCACCGGCGAGCGGGCGGCCGTGACGGGCTGCCCGGCCGCGAGTCTCAGGGGGCCGGCCCCCCACCTGACTTGAAAAGCGGGGTCGGCGGTGTGTCCCGCAGGAGGGCTCCGCCGGGAGCGAAGGGATGAGCTGCTGGGCGTCGAGTCTCGGGGGGCCGCCCCCGACCGACTGGAGATCCCGGGTTGGCGGCATACCCCGCAGGAGGGCTGCGGGGGAGCGGCGGCGGGGCGGCGAGTTGCCAAGTCGGTCCCGGTGACAGAGTTACGCAGCGGGAGCCGGACGGGCGGCGTCGCGGGGGCGCCCGCTGAAGATTTCCTCTTGGGACTTGGCGTTCCGCAAAATGCGGCATCTCCGGTATCGAACCCACTCGGGCGCAAAAACCGACTCGGCCCCACCGGCGAGCGGGCGGCCGTGACGGGCTGCCCGGCCGCGAGTCTCAGGGGGCCGGCCCCCCACCTGACTTGAAAAGCGGGGTCGGCGGCCTGTCCCGCAGGAGGGCTACGGCGCAGCGGCGCCGGGGCGGCGAGTTGCCAGGTCGGTGCCAGTGTCCCGCCGCGACGGGCCGCGGGGCGGGCGGGGACCGGTCGGGCCGCGGGTGCCGGGCGGGCGGCGTCGCGGGGGCGCCCGCTGGAGAGATCTTCCCGGGACTCGGTGTTTTGAGAAATGTGGGATCTCCGGGTTGGACCCGACTCGGGCGCAGAAACCGACTCGGCCCCACCGGCGAGCGGGCGGCCGTGACGGCCTGCCCGGCCGCGAGGCCGAGGGGTCCGGCCCCCCGACCCGACTTGAAATCCCGGGCCGGCGGCGTGTCCCGCAGGAGGGCCCGCCGGTAGCGACGGGATGAGCTGCTGGGCGGCGAGTCTCGGGGGGCCGCCCCCAACCGACTGGAAATCCCGGGTTGGCGGCATACCCCGCAGGAGGGCTCAGGGGGAGCGGCGGCGGGGTGGCGAGTTGCCAAGTCGGTCCCGGTGACGGAGTCTCGCAGCGGGAGCCGGACGGGCGACGTGGCGGGGGCGCCCGCTGATGCGATCTTCAACGGACTGGGTGTTGGGGGGAAAAAAGGGATCTCCGGTGCGACCCGACTCGGGCGCAGAAACCGACTCGGCCCCACCGGCGGCGGGTGCCGGACGGGCGGCCTCGCGCGGGCGCCCGCTGGAGATTTCCTCTCGGGACTTGGCGTTTCGCGGAATGCGGGATCTGCGGTCTCGACCCGACTCGGGCGCAAAAACCGACTCGGCCCCACCGGCGAGCGGGCTGCCGTGACGGGCTGCCCGGCCGCGAGTCTCAGGGGGCCGGCCCCCACCTGACTTGAAAAGCGGGGTCGGCGGCCTGTCCCGCAGGAGGGCTACGGCGCAGCGGCGCCGGGGCGGCGAGTTGCCAGGTCGGTGCCAGTGTCCCGCCGCGACGGGCCGCGGGGCGGGCGGGGACCGGTCGGGCCGCGGGTGCCGGGCGGGCGGCGTCGCGGGGGCGCCCGCTGGAGAGATCTTCCCGGGACTCGGTGTTTTGAGAAATGTGGGATCTCCGGGTTGGACCCGACTCGGGCGCAGAAACCGACTCGGCCCCACCGGCGAGCGGGCGGCCGTGACGGGCTGCCCGGCCGCGAGTCTCAGGGGGCCGGCCCCCCACCTGACTTGAAAAGCGGGGTCGGCGGTGTGTCCCGCAGGAGGGCTCCGCCGGGAGCGAAGGGATGAGCTGCTGGGCGTCGAGTCTCGGGGGGCCGCCCCCGACCGACTGGAGATCCCGGGTTGGCGGCATACCCCGCAGGAGGGCTGCGGGGGAGCGGCGGCGGGGCGGCGAGTTGCCAAGTCGGTCCCGGTGACAGAGTTACGCAGCGGGAGCCGGACGGGCGGCGTCGCGGGGGCGCCCGCTGAAGATTTCCTCTTGGGACTTGGCGTTCCGCAAAATGCGGCATCTCCGGTATCGAACCCACTCGGGCGCAAAAACCGACTCGGCCCCACCGGAGAGCGGGCGCCGGGACGGGCTGCCCCTGCCGCGAGGCCCGGGGGTCCCGCCCCCCGACCTGATTGAAAAGCGGGGTCGGGGGTGCAGCCCGCAGGAGGGCTACGGCGCAGCGGCGCCGGGGCGGCGAGTTGCCAGGTCGGTGCCAGTG
Source organism: Acanthaster planci (assembly GCF_054643075.1). Lineage (NCBI taxonomy): Eukaryota > Metazoa > Echinodermata > Asteroidea > Valvatida > Acanthasteridae > Acanthaster > Acanthaster planci. Next base: position 23,424 of record NC_141787.1, on the reverse strand, counting down.
CCCCGCCGCGAGCGGCCGCGGGGCGGGCGGGGACCGGTCCGGCCGCGGGTGCCGGGCGGTCGGCGTTGCGGAGGCGCCCGCTGAAGAGATCTTCCCTGGACTCGGTGTTCCGAGAAATGTCGGATCTCCGGTTTCGACGCGACTCGGGCGCAGAAACCGACTCGGCCCCACCGGCGAGCGCCGGGACGGGCCGCCGGGTTCGCCGGGCCGAGGCGGCCGACCCCGGCCCACTTGAAAAGCGGGGTGGGCGGTACAGCCGGCAGGAGGGCTCTGGGGGAGCGGCGGGGCGGGCGGCCGGGCGGGGAGGGACCGGGGCCTCCGGCCCGGGGCAGCAGTCTCGCAGCGGGCGGCGACGGTCCCGCCGCGGGTGCCGGACGGGCGGCGTGGCGGGGCGCCCCGCTGGAGTTTTCTTCCTCGGACTTGGTGGTCCGAGAAAAGTCGGATCTCCGGTTTCGACCCGACTCGGGCGCAAAAACCGACTCGTCCCCACCCGCGAACGCCGGGACGGGCCGCCGGGCTCGCCAGGCCGAGAGGGCCGCCCCCGGCCCACTGGAAAGGCGGGGTGGGCGGTACAGCCGGCAGGAGGGCTCTGGGGGAGCGGCGGGGCGGGCGGCCGGGCGGGGAGGGACCGGGGCCTCCGGCCCGGGGCAGCAGTCTCGCAGCGGGCGGCGACGGTCCCGCCGCGGGTGCCGGACGGGCGGCGTGGCGTGGCGCCCCGCTGGAGTTTTCTTCCTCGGACTTCGTGGTCCGCGAAATGTCGGATCTCCGGTTTCGACCCGACTCGGGCGCAAAAACCGACTCGTCCCCACCCGCGAACGCGTCATAGAGGCACCCCGGCCCTCGAGAGCGTCTCTCGTCGGGGTCTGTTGGGCCCGAAACGTGCGTATTTCAATGAGAGCGTTTTGGACCTTAACCCCCACTCCCTGGTTTGCCTATTTATAGGGGGGAGGGTGTCTCCGTCAGCAGGGCCAAAATTTGACCGGCCCCGATCCGATTTCCTGGCCCGTCCCAGGCCCGCCGCCGGCGGCGCGCGGCACGCCGCCGGGCCCGGCGGCCCCGGCCCGGCCTGAGAAATCCCCCCGACGGTGCGGCGAAGGAGACACCGGCCGGCCGGGCGGCGGGCCCGCTGGCCCGAGGGGACCCGCGGTGCCTCGCGGTGAATTCCCGTCCGGTGAAAACCGCACGCGGCCCCGCTGAGGCCGTGCGTTTCCGACACGACCGAGCCCCTAGCTCGGGAGCCCGGCTCCCCGGCGACGGCACGGTGGGTGCGGCGCGGTGAATTGCCCTCTCGGGAAAACCGCCGCAGCCGCGCGTCGCCCGCCCAAAGCCGTGCGTTTCCGACACGATTCCCCCGCCGATCCCGGCGGGGCGGGGCGGGTGGTGCGAGCTCAGCTCCGGCCGCCAGCAGGCGGGGCAGCCACGCGTCGTCCGTTTCGAGCCGTGCATTTCCGACACGACCGAGCCCCGAGCTCGAGAGCCCGGCTCCCCGGCGGCGGCACGGTGAATTGCCGTCCCGGCAAAACCGCCGCAGCCGCGCGTCGCCCGGCCAAAGCCGTGCGTTTCCGACACGACCGAGGCCCCGAGCTCCGGGGCGGTGCGGTGAACGGAATGACGTTGGCCGGCCCCCGGAACGGGCAACCGCTGGTGCGGTAGTAGGGAATTAGAGCAGCCTTCCCAGCCCGGGGCGGCCGTAGCCGCCGTAATAACGGAGATCCTCTGCCCGCTTTTCGGCCATTGTTCTGGGCCCACGCTCGAGCGAACACGGTGAAAGAAGGCAGACCCGCGTATATGGTAATCGGCCTTTGTCTGTCGCCCGGCAACGAAAAGACCGATTTTGCATCACAAACGCGGGCTTCACAATGGTCCCCGCTTATAAAAAGAGGCAGCGGGAATGCGGAAGCTTCAGTAGAGCCGCATGCCACCGAACAAGTGGGGAGAGCAGTGTCTGTAGTGTTCCGTCGTCTGGTTGTTCGTCGAAGCTCGGTCGGTGCTGCGCGGTGAATTGGCGTCCTGTGGGAAAACCGCCGCAGCCGCGCGTCGTCCCCTTCAAGCCGTGCATTTCCGACACCGTGGAGGCTCCACAGCGGTTCCTCGGGCGAAACCGGCTCCGGAGCGGCGGGACGGTCGGCCCGGCGCGGTGCATCGTCATCCTCGGGTAAAACCGCCGCACGTCCTCCGCCTCAAGCCGTGCATTTCCGACACGCTTCCCCGGGCGAAAACGGCGCCGGGCCGGCGGGGGCTGGTGGTGCGGCGCGGCCGACTGCCGTCTCGGGGAGGAAAAAAAAAACACCGCCGCAGCCCCACGCGGCCCCCCTAAAGCCGTGCATTTCCGACACGCCTCCTCGGGCGAAAACGGCTGGAGGCCGGCGGGGCGGGTGGTGCGGCGCGGTGAATCGCCTTCCTCGGAAATCCTGGTCCGAGAGGTTCGGATGTCCGAAGTCGCCCGCGGAGAGCGGGCCGGGCGCCTCCGGGCCTGCCGTCCGTCGGCTCGCCGGCCCACCCAAGGCCTCCGAGAGGGCTTTGCGCCGGGACAGGTTGGGCCCGAAACGTGCGTATTTCAATGAGAGCGTTTTGGACCTTAACCCCCACTCCCTGGTTTGCCTATTTATAGGGGGGAGGATGGTCTCGAGCCAGATATCAGTACAGCCCATCCCATCGTCCACACGATGCGGCCATTCCCGCACGGCGGAGCCCAAGGCACCGGAGCGATTCCCCCTCGGGTCTGGACGAGCCCGGCTCCGGAGCGGCGGGGACTGGTGCTGCGGGGCGGCCGATTGCCGTCCTGGCGGAAAAAAAAACTCGCCGCAGCCGCACGCGGCCCCCCTTAAGCCGTGCATTTCCGACACGCCTCCCGGGACGAACACGGCTTGAGGCCGGCGGGGCGGGTGGTGCGGCGCGGTGAATCGCCTTCTTCGGAAAACCTGGTCCGAGAGGTTCGGATGTCCGGGGTCGCCCGCGGAGAGCGGGCCGGGCGCCTCCGGGCCTGCCGTCAATCGGCTCGCCGGCCCACCCAAGGCCCCTGAGAGGGCTTTGCGCCGGGACAGGTTGGGCCCAAAACGTGCGTATTTCAATGAGAGCATTTTGGACCTTAACCCCCACTCCCTGGTTTGCCTATTTATAGGGGGAGGGTGGTCTCGAGCTCCGATCGAGCTGCCTTGAATCAGTACAGCCATATATTGTCCATACAGTCTATAGAGATTCCCACGCGGTTGAGCCGGAGCCTTCGGTGCTATTCCCCCTGGGGTCTGGACAAGCCCCGCACCGGAGAGACCCGGCACGGGAGGTGCGGAACAAAAAGTGGCGGTCCGCCGCCCCGCCGGGAGGCCCTCCGGGCGCTCCGCCAACGGCGTTACTCGGCGCGGCCGGCCGACCCTTCTTGCCCGGAAGAGCGTCGGCCAGGCCCGCCCGGCCTTGCTTAGAGGTG
>NC_141787.1:0-10000 GCF_054643075.1 Acanthaster planci | reverse complement strand
CGAGCGGGCGCCGTGACGGCCTGCCCGGCCGCGAGGCCGAGGGGTCCGGCCCCCCGACCCGACTTGAAATCCCGGGCCGGCGGCGTGTCCCGCAGGAGGGCCCGCCGGTAGCGACGGGATGAGCTGCTGGGCGGCGAGTCTCGGGGGGCCGGCCCCCCACCTGACTTGAAAAGCGGGGTCGGCGGCCTGTCCCGCAGGAGGGCTACGGCGCAGCGGCGCCGGGGCGGCGAGTTGCCAGGTCGGTGCCAGTGTCCCGCCGCGACGGGCCGCGGGGCGGGCGGGGACCGGTCGGGCCGCGGGTGCCGGGCGGGCGGCGTCGCGGGGGCGCCCGCTGGAGAGATCTTCCCGGGACTCGGTGTTTTGAGAAATGTGGGATCTCCGGGTTGGACCCGACTCGGGCGCAGAAACCGACTCGGCCCCACCGGCGAGCGGGCGCCGTGACGGGCGGCCTCGCTCGGGCGCCCGCCGGAGAGATCTCCCCGGGAGTCGGTGTTTTGAGAAATGTGGGATCTCCGGTCTCGACCCGACTCGGGCGCAGAAACCGACTCGGCCCCACCGGCGAGCGGGCGGCCGTGACGGCCTGCCCGGCCGCGAGGCCGAGGGGTCCGGCCCCCCGACCCGACTTGAAATCCCGGGCCGGCGGCGTGTCCCGCAGGAGGGCCCGCCGGTAGCGACGGGATGAGCTGCTGGGCGGCGAGTCTCGGGGGGCCGCCCCCAACCGACTGGAAATCCCGGGTTGGCGGCATACCCCGCAGGAGGGCTCAGGGGGAGCGGCGGCGGGGTGGCGAGTTGCCAAGTCGGTCCCGGTGACGGAGTCTCGCAGCGGGAGCCGGACGGGCGACGTGGCGGGGGCGCCCGCTGATGCGATCTTCAACGGACTGGGTGTTGGGGGGAAAAAAGGGATCTCCGGTGCGACCCGACTCGGGCGCAGAAACCGACTCGGCCCCACCGGCGGCGGGTGCCGGACGGGCGGCCTCGCGCGGGCGCCCGCTGGAGATTTCCTCTCGGGACTTGGCGTTTCGCGGAATGCGGGATCTGCGGTCTCGACCCGACTCGGGCGCAAAAACCGACTCGGCCCCACCGGCGAGCGGGCTGCCGTGACGGGCTGCCCGGCCGCGAGTCTCAGGGGGCCGGCCCCCACCTGACTTGAAAAGCGGGGTCGGCGGCCTGTCCCGCAGGAGGGCTACGGCGCAGCGGCGCCGGGGCGGCGAGTTGCCAGGTCGGTGCCAGTGTCCCGCCGCGACGGGCCGCGGGGCGGGCGGGGACCGGTCGGGCCGCGGGTGCCGGGCGGGCGGCGTCGCGGGGGCGCCCGCTGGAGAGATCTTCCCGGGACTCGGTGTTTTGAGAAATGTGGGATCTCCGGGTTGGACCCGACTCGGGCGCAGAAACCGACTCGGCCCCACCGGCGAGCGGGCGGCCGTGACGGGCTGCCCGGCCGCGAGTCTCAGGGGGCCGGCCCCCCACCTGACTTGAAAAGCGGGGTCGGCGGCCTGTCCCGCAGGAGGGCTACGGCGCAGCGGCGCCGGGGCGGCGAGTTGCCAGGTCGGTGCCAGTGTCCCGCCGCGACGGGCCGCGGGGCGGGCGGGGACCGGTCGGGCCGCGGGTGCCGGGCGGGCGGCGTCGCGGGGGCGCCCGCTGGAGAGATCTTCCCGGGACTCGGTGTTTTGAGAAATGTGGGATCTCCGGTTTGGACCCGACTCGGGCGCAGAAACCGACTCGGCCCCACCGGCGAGCGGGCGGCCGTGACGGGCTGCCCGGCCGCGAGTCTCAGGGGGCCGGCCCCCCACCTGACTTGAAAAGCGGGGTCGGCGGTGTGTCCCGCAGGAGGGCTCCGCCGGGAGCGAAGGGATGAGCTGCTGGGCGTCGAGTCTCGGGGGGCCGCCCCCGACCGACTGGAGATCCCGGGTTGGCGGCATACCCCGCAGGAGGGCTGCGGGGGAGCGGCGGCGGGGCGGCGAGTTGCCAAGTCGGTCCCGGTGACAGAGTTACGCAGCGGGAGCCGGACGGGCGGCGTCGCGGGGGCGCCCGCTGAAGATTTCCTCTTGGGACTTGGCGTTCCGCAAAATGCGGCATCTCCGGTATCGAACCCACTCGGGCGCAAAAACCGACTCGGCCCCACCGGCGAGCGGGCGGCCGTGACGGGCTGCCCGGCCGCGAGTCTCAGGGGGCCGGCCCCCCACCTGACTTGAAAAGCGGGGTCGGCGGCCTGTCCCGCAGGAGGGCTACGGCGCAGCGGCGCCGGGGCGGCGAGTTGCCAGGTCGGTGCCAGTGTCCCGCCGCGACGGGCCGCGGGGCGGGCGGGGACCGGTCGGGCCGCGGGTGCCGGGCGGGCGGCGTCGCGGGGGCGCCCGCTGGAGAGATCTTCCCGGGACTCGGTGTTTTGAGAAATGTGGGATCTCCGGTTTGGACCCGACTCGGGCGCAGAAACCGACTCGGCCCCACCGGCGAGCGGGCGGCCGTGACGGGCTGCCCGGCCGCGAGTCTCAGGGGGCCGGCCCCCCACCTGACTTGAAAAGCGGGGTCGGCGGTGTGTCCCGCAGGAGGGCTCCGCCGGGAGCGAAGGGATGAGCTGCTGGGCGTCGAGTCTCGGGGGGCCGCCCCCGACCGACTGGAGATCCCGGGTTGGCGGCATACCCCGCAGGAGGGCTGCGGGGGAGCGGCGGCGGGGCGGCGAGTTGCCAAGTCGGTCCCGGTGACAGAGTTACGCAGCGGGAGCCGGACGGGCGGCGTCGCGGGGGCGCCCGCTGAAGATTTCCTCTTGGGACTTGGCGTTCCGCAAAATGCGGCATCTCCGGTATCGAACCCACTCGGGCGCAAAAACCGACTCGGCCCCACCGGCGAGCGGGCGGCCGTGACGGGCTGCCCGGCCGCGAGTCTCAGGGGGCCGGCCCCCCACCTGACTTGAAAAGCGGGGTCGGCGGCCTGTCCCGCAGGAGGGCTACGGCGCAGCGGCGCCGGGGCGGCGAGTTGCCAGGTCGGTGCCAGTGTCCCGCCGCGACGGGCCGCGGGGCGGGCGGGGACCGGTCGGGCCGCGGGTGCCGGGCGGGCGGCGTCGCGGGGGCGCCCGCTGGAGAGATCTTCCCGGGACTCGGTGTTTTGAGAAATGTGGGATCTCCGGGTTGGACCCGACTCGGGCGCAGAAACCGACTCGGCCCCACCGGCGAGCGGGCGGCCGTGACGGCCTGCCCGGCCGCGAGGCCGAGGGGTCCGGCCCCCCGACCCGACTTGAAATCCCGGGCCGGCGGCGTGTCCCGCAGGAGGGCCCGCCGGTAGCGACGGGATGAGCTGCTGGGCGGCGAGTCTCGGGGGGCCGCCCCCAACCGACTGGAAATCCCGGGTTGGCGGCATACCCCGCAGGAGGGCTCAGGGGGAGCGGCGGCGGGGTGGCGAGTTGCCAAGTCGGTCCCGGTGACGGAGTCTCGCAGCGGGAGCCGGACGGGCGACGTGGCGGGGGCGCCCGCTGATGCGATCTTCAACGGACTGGGTGTTGGGGGGAAAAAAGGGATCTCCGGTGCGACCCGACTCGGGCGCAGAAACCGACTCGGCCCCACCGGCGGCGGGTGCCGGACGGGCGGCCTCGCGCGGGCGCCCGCTGGAGATTTCCTCTCGGGACTTGGCGTTTCGCGGAATGCGGGATCTGCGGTCTCGACCCGACTCGGGCGCAAAAACCGACTCGGCCCCACCGGCGAGCGGGCTGCCGTGACGGGCTGCCCGGCCGCGAGTCTCAGGGGGCCGGCCCCCACCTGACTTGAAAAGCGGGGTCGGCGGCCTGTCCCGCAGGAGGGCTACGGCGCAGCGGCGCCGGGGCGGCGAGTTGCCAGGTCGGTGCCAGTGTCCCGCCGCGACGGGCCGCGGGGCGGGCGGGGACCGGTCGGGCCGCGGGTGCCGGGCGGGCGGCGTCGCGGGGGCGCCCGCTGGAGAGATCTTCCCGGGACTCGGTGTTTTGAGAAATGTGGGATCTCCGGGTTGGACCCGACTCGGGCGCAGAAACCGACTCGGCCCCACCGGCGAGCGGGCGGCCGTGACGGGCTGCCCGGCCGCGAGTCTCAGGGGGCCGGCCCCCCACCTGACTTGAAAAGCGGGGTCGGCGGTGTGTCCCGCAGGAGGGCTCCGCCGGGAGCGAAGGGATGAGCTGCTGGGCGTCGAGTCTCGGGGGGCCGCCCCCGACCGACTGGAGATCCCGGGTTGGCGGCATACCCCGCAGGAGGGCTGCGGGGGAGCGGCGGCGGGGCGGCGAGTTGCCAAGTCGGTCCCGGTGACAGAGTTACGCAGCGGGAGCCGGACGGGCGGCGTCGCGGGGGCGCCCGCTGAAGATTTCCTCTTGGGACTTGGCGTTCCGCAAAATGCGGCATCTCCGGTATCGAACCCACTCGGGCGCAAAAACCGACTCGGCCCCACCGGAGAGCGGGCGCCGGGACGGGCTGCCCCTGCCGCGAGGCCCGGGGGTCCCGCCCCCCGACCTGATTGAAAAGCGGGGTCGGGGGTGCAGCCCGCAGGAGGGCTACGGCGCAGCGGCGCCGGGGCGGCGAGTTGCCAGGTCGGTGCCAGTGCCCCGCCGCGAGCGGCCGCGGGGCGGGCGGGGACCGGTCCGGCCGCGGGTGCCGGGCGGTCGGCGTTGCGGAGGCGCCCGCTGAAGAGATCTTCCCTGGACTCGGTGTTCCGAGAAATGTCGGATCTCCGGTTTCGACGCGACTCGGGCGCAGAAACCGACTCGGCCCCACCGGCGAGCGCCGGGACGGGCCGCCGGGTTCGCCGGGCCGAGGCGGCCGACCCCGGCCCACTTGAAAAGCGGGGTGGGCGGTACAGCCGGCAGGAGGGCTCTGGGGGAGCGGCGGGGCGGGCGGCCGGGCGGGGAGGGACCGGGGCCTCCGGCCCGGGGCAGCAGTCTCGCAGCGGGCGGCGACGGTCCCGCCGCGGGTGCCGGACGGGCGGCGTGGCGGGGCGCCCCGCTGGAGTTTTCTTCCTCGGACTTGGTGGTCCGAGAAAAGTCGGATCTCCGGTTTCGACCCGACTCGGGCGCAAAAACCGACTCGTCCCCACCCGCGAACGCCGGGACGGGCCGCCGGGCTCGCCAGGCCGAGAGGGCCGCCCCCGGCCCACTGGAAAGGCGGGGTGGGCGGTACAGCCGGCAGGAGGGCTCTGGGGGAGCGGCGGGGCGGGCGGCCGGGCGGGGAGGGACCGGGGCCTCCGGCCCGGGGCAGCAGTCTCGCAGCGGGCGGCGACGGTCCCGCCGCGGGTGCCGGACGGGCGGCGTGGCGTGGCGCCCCGCTGGAGTTTTCTTCCTCGGACTTCGTGGTCCGCGAAATGTCGGATCTCCGGTTTCGACCCGACTCGGGCGCAAAAACCGACTCGTCCCCACCCGCGAACGCGTCATAGAGGCACCCCGGCCCTCGAGAGCGTCTCTCGTCGGGGTCTGTTGGGCCCGAAACGTGCGTATTTCAATGAGAGCGTTTTGGACCTTAACCCCCACTCCCTGGTTTGCCTATTTATAGGGGGGAGGGTGTCTCCGTCAGCAGGGCCAAAATTTGACCGGCCCCGATCCGATTTCCTGGCCCGTCCCAGGCCCGCCGCCGGCGGCGCGCGGCACGCCGCCGGGCCCGGCGGCCCCGGCCCGGCCTGAGAAATCCCCCCGACGGTGCGGCGAAGGAGACACCGGCCGGCCGGGCGGCGGGCCCGCTGGCCCGAGGGGACCCGCGGTGCCTCGCGGTGAATTCCCGTCCGGTGAAAACCGCACGCGGCCCCGCTGAGGCCGTGCGTTTCCGACACGACCGAGCCCCTAGCTCGGGAGCCCGGCTCCCCGGCGACGGCACGGTGGGTGCGGCGCGGTGAATTGCCCTCTCGGGAAAACCGCCGCAGCCGCGCGTCGCCCGCCCAAAGCCGTGCGTTTCCGACACGATTCCCCCGCCGATCCCGGCGGGGCGGGGCGGGTGGTGCGAGCTCAGCTCCGGCCGCCAGCAGGCGGGGCAGCCACGCGTCGTCCGTTTCGAGCCGTGCATTTCCGACACGACCGAGCCCCGAGCTCGAGAGCCCGGCTCCCCGGCGGCGGCACGGTGAATTGCCGTCCCGGCAAAACCGCCGCAGCCGCGCGTCGCCCGGCCAAAGCCGTGCGTTTCCGACACGACCGAGGCCCCGAGCTCCGGGGCGGTGCGGTGAACGGAATGACGTTGGCCGGCCCCCGGAACGGGCAACCGCTGGTGCGGTAGTAGGGAATTAGAGCAGCCTTCCCAGCCCGGGGCGGCCGTAGCCGCCGTAATAACGGAGATCCTCTGCCCGCTTTTCGGCCATTGTTCTGGGCCCACGCTCGAGCGAACACGGTGAAAGAAGGCAGACCCGCGTATATGGTAATCGGCCTTTGTCTGTCGCCCGGCAACGAAAAGACCGATTTTGCATCACAAACGCGGGCTTCACAATGGTCCCCGCTTATAAAAAGAGGCAGCGGGAATGCGGAAGCTTCAGTAGAGCCGCATGCCACCGAACAAGTGGGGAGAGCAGTGTCTGTAGTGTTCCGTCGTCTGGTTGTTCGTCGAAGCTCGGTCGGTGCTGCGCGGTGAATTGGCGTCCTGTGGGAAAACCGCCGCAGCCGCGCGTCGTCCCCTTCAAGCCGTGCATTTCCGACACCGTGGAGGCTCCACAGCGGTTCCTCGGGCGAAACCGGCTCCGGAGCGGCGGGACGGTCGGCCCGGCGCGGTGCATCGTCATCCTCGGGTAAAACCGCCGCACGTCCTCCGCCTCAAGCCGTGCATTTCCGACACGCTTCCCCGGGCGAAAACGGCGCCGGGCCGGCGGGGGCTGGTGGTGCGGCGCGGCCGACTGCCGTCTCGGGGAGGAAAAAAAAAACACCGCCGCAGCCCCACGCGGCCCCCCTAAAGCCGTGCATTTCCGACACGCCTCCTCGGGCGAAAACGGCTGGAGGCCGGCGGGGCGGGTGGTGCGGCGCGGTGAATCGCCTTCCTCGGAAATCCTGGTCCGAGAGGTTCGGATGTCCGAAGTCGCCCGCGGAGAGCGGGCCGGGCGCCTCCGGGCCTGCCGTCCGTCGGCTCGCCGGCCCACCCAAGGCCTCCGAGAGGGCTTTGCGCCGGGACAGGTTGGGCCCGAAACGTGCGTATTTCAATGAGAGCGTTTTGGACCTTAACCCCCACTCCCTGGTTTGCCTATTTATAGGGGGGAGGATGGTCTCGAGCCAGATATCAGTACAGCCCATCCCATCGTCCACACGATGCGGCCATTCCCGCACGGCGGAGCCCAAGGCACCGGAGCGATTCCCCCTCGGGTCTGGACGAGCCCGGCTCCGGAGCGGCGGGGACTGGTGCTGCGGGGCGGCCGATTGCCGTCCTGGCGGAAAAAAAAACTCGCCGCAGCCGCACGCGGCCCCCCTTAAGCCGTGCATTTCCGACACGCCTCCCGGGACGAACACGGCTTGAGGCCGGCGGGGCGGGTGGTGCGGCGCGGTGAATCGCCTTCTTCGGAAAACCTGGTCCGAGAGGTTCGGATGTCCGGGGTCGCCCGCGGAGAGCGGGCCGGGCGCCTCCGGGCCTGCCGTCAATCGGCTCGCCGGCCCACCCAAGGCCCCTGAGAGGGCTTTGCGCCGGGACAGGTTGGGCCCAAAACGTGCGTATTTCAATGAGAGCATTTTGGACCTTAACCCCCACTCCCTGGTTTGCCTATTTATAGGGGGAGGGTGGTCTCGAGCTCCGATCGAGCTGCCTTGAATCAGTACAGCCATATATTGTCCATACAGTCTATAGAGATTCCCACGCGGTTGAGCCGGAGCCTTCGGTGCTATTCCCCCTGGGGTCTGGACAAGCCCCGCACCGGAGAGACCCGGCACGGGAGGTGCGGAACAAAAAGTGGCGGTCCGCCGCCCCGCCGGGAGGCCCTCCGGGCGCTCCGCCAACGGCGTTACTCGGCGCGGCCGGCCGACCCTTCTTGCCCGGAAGAGCGTCGGCCAGGCCCGCCCGGCCTTGCTTAGAGGTGTCGAAGAGGCCGCTCCCGGGCCGCGGCCGGCCCTGCCGGAGAGACCCGGGACGGGAGGTGCGGAGAAAAAAGTGGCGGTCCGCCGCCCCGCCGGGAGGCCCGCCGGGCGCTCCGCCAACGGCGTTACTCGGCGCGGCCGGCCGACCCTTCTTGCCCGGAAGAGCGTCGGCCAGGCCCGCCCGGCCTTGCTTAGAGGTGTCGAAGAGGCCGCTCCCGGGCCGCGGCCGGCCCTGCCGGAGAGACCCGGGACGGGAGGGGCGGAGAAAAAAGTGGCGGTCCGCCGCCCCGCCGGGAGGCCCGCCGGGCGCTCCGCCAACGGCGTTACTCGGCGCGGCCGGCCGACCCTTCTTGCCCGGAAGAGCGTCGGCCAGGCCCGCCCGGCCTTGCTGAAGAGGTGTGGGAAAGGTCGCTCCCGGGGTCGCCGTTTCTGCCGGACCCCGGGACGGGAGGTGCGATGGTGCAGCCCGGCCCGCTGCGGACGAGCGAGCGGGAAGAGAGCGAGGGAGAGAGAGGGGAGCCAGGACCCCTCGGAGAGCGGCGGGCTCTCCGCTGCCCCCGAGCAGCAACATCTGCGAGGTCCGGATTGGCCCGGCAGCTTCCGCGGAGCGGAGGGACCGGCCCGCCCTGGGGCGGGTCGCACCCGACCTCCGCCGGGTCCCGGCAGCCCAAGGCGCACTGACGTCGCTCGGCGGCGTCCCAGGCCCGGAGAGCCGGCCAGGCAGCGGCCCCCCGCGGCCGGAGCCGCGAGCGATCCCGCGGCACGCCCGCCGAGCAGGCGGCGGGCGGCGCCCCGCGGTCGCGCCGAGCCGCAGCCCCGGCGGCGGCAGGCAGGATCCCCGATCGGGGACCCCCCAGACGGAGGGAGCTCAAGCCGGGCCAGCCTCCCCGGCTGGTCCGGCCGCCCCCTCCGGGATCGAGGCGAGAGGAGGCCGGCGCACCGGGACGGCGGGCGGCATTCCAGCGGCCGCCCGCGCGCCCGGGGGAAGGAGAGGAAGCGCCGCCCCGGCCGGGCCGGAGAGGGCGAGGGACCGGCGGCGGGCCGGAGGGAGCGGAGGCCCGGCGGCGAACCAGAGCGGAGAGGCGCAGGACTCCGGCGCCGCGGCCCGGCAGCCGCGGCGCGGCCGAGCAGTCCGGAGGGCCCGAGGTGGCGGGCCCCGGCCCCGAGGGGCTACCTGGTTGATCCTGCCAGTAGTCATATGCTTGTCTCAAAGATTAAGCCATGCATGTCTAAGTAAAAGCTTTACCAAGCGAAACTGCGGATGGCTCATTAAATCAGTTATGGTTCCTTGGAGCGCATCCCCCTACATGGATAACTGTGGTAATTCTAGAGCTAATACATGCCAGCAAGCGCCGACCTTGCGGGAGGCGTGCTCTTATTAGGAACAAGACCAACCCGGGCCCGTCCCGGCTCCGTTGGTGAACTCTGGATAACCTGGCCGATCGCACGGTCTTCGCACCGGCGACGGATCCTTCGAATGTCTGCCCTATCAACTTTCGATGGTACGTTATGCGCCTACCATGGTCGTAACGGGTAACGGAGAATCAGGGTTCGATTCCGGAGAGGGAGCTTGAGAAACGGCTACCACATCCAAGGAAGGCAGCAGGCGCGCAAATTACCCACTCCCGACACGGGGAGGTAGTGACGAAAAATAGCAATACAGGACTCTTTCGAGGCCCTGTAATTGGAATGAGTACACTTTAAATCCTTTAACGAGGATCTATTGGAGGGCAAGTCTGGTGCCAGCAGCCGCGGTAATTCCAGCTCCAATAGCGTATATTAAAATTGCTGCAGTTAAAAAGCTCGTAGTTGGATCTTGGGCGCAGGCTGGCGGTCCGCCGCAAGGCGCGCCACTGCCCGCCTGGCCTTCCTCTCGGTCTCCGCCCGGTTCTCTTGACTGAGTGCCGAGCGCGGCCGAAACGTTTACTTTGAAAAAATTGGAGTGTTCAAAGCAGGCCGACCGCCTGGACAGCAGAGCATGGAATAATGGAATAGGACCTCGGTTCTATTGCGTTGGTTTTCGGAACT
>NC_141786.1:20238676-20280873 GCF_054643075.1 Acanthaster planci | reverse complement strand
TGTCTAATTTGTCTCTGTTTTGTTTTGAACAAGATTCAATATTTGCCTTGAACATGAGGAAGATTTAGAAAAGAAAAGTATTTTCTTCCGGAAGTATGGAGGAAGAAAAACTTTGCTGCTGAAAGTGTCGTGGTGTACTTGCTGTCCTATTCAAGTGTACTGGGTACACGCTGTGCGGACGTGTTAGCTTTGCCATACTTTGCTATCATTCAAATTAACCCAATGCCCTTCCCAGTAGTCTATACAGACGGCGGGCGATGAGCAAATTTCATTTATGGATGGAATTTGGTTCTTGGGTAAGTCACTTGCATGCCGGTAAGGGTTATGAGCGCCATCTATGGCTGATACATGTGGTAAAACGTAAACTGGAACAAAATCATTTTGAAATCCAATGTTACACTACTGCGAATAATATCGAATATTTTTTGGCGAATCGCCAGTTGTGGGTTCGTGGCGTTTTACAGATACCAAAGATTTGTTAAGAAATTATGGAAATATACAATCATAGCACAACCGAAATGAGGTAAACGAAGAGCAAATTAACTGATTGATCATGCTGCTAATATTTTTAATGGAATAAGGTATTATAACACAGTAATTAGACATGAAACAATAGGAGCCGACACATATGTCAGAAATTATGCTAGTTTGGTTAAAGTCACACATCAAACGTTACCATTCTCCTCGTAATAGTTTATCAGCTCGTTGCATCCTTGACATTACAAAAGATGTTCTTTTCCTTGCGGACGGCTACCTGGTGTGGTAGCTGCAGCTAAATTTCTTTCTGCAATTTCGCCGTTCACCGATGCGTAAAAATAATACACAGAAAGCCCACTGTACAGTGGAACAATTATCAATCCAGGGAAACACAAACAGGTGTATCTTTTACTGACTGTATTTTGTCACTCATGTAAATAACAAAAATCAAAACTAGGCTAAACGTTGATTCAAGAATTAGTAGAGCAGGACATTTAACGATACGTAAGTCAGTAGTTCGAGTTAGTAGTTGATTAACTATCTAGTTAATCTAACCAGTCTAGTAAATACATTTAATACTGAGTGCGTAATCTGCAATTTCGCCGTACACCGATGCGTAAGAATAATACTGGGAAAGCCCACTGTACAGTGGTCTAGTAAATATATTTAATACTGAGTGTGTAAATGGTTATGAGCATGCAAAATAAAAGCAAATTAACAAAAGAAATAATTCAATAAAAGGACAAATCAGGCAATACAACCATTTGGAATCACAGCATTTGGTTTTTTTTTTTTTGAAGACTGGTAGGCTACCAGAAATGAAAGGGCCTCTAACGTTTTAACTACACTCATGTTTGTCAGACTAGTTGAATTCTAGCACGGTCCAGGCGTTGCCTGCTCAATTGTCACTTCACACAGCGGTTTTTGACTGACTCTCAGCAGTGGGATGTCCACGGTGACAAACTTGGCTGTCATGGGAGGGTCACAGACGAAGTCTACAGTAGACCTACGAATTTCAACTTGCTGGGCGGTCAGGGGGAGTGCCGCCCACACTGTTGTTTAGACTGGTAGAGCTGGTGCCACCACGGACTACAGCACCAGTCAGACGGTTGCCTGTTGGGATAAGGGGTTGAATGAACACAGGCAAGGCTACGATGTAGCTGAAGAAGTGACTTATGCTGTAGAGCATTACCAGTAAAATTTAATTCACTTTCAGCCGTGTAGCTAATGTGAACGTCTGATTATTACTTCAGTTACAACAGCCCTGCGCTTATTTTGTGAAATAGTAGGATGTTATCATCAGCAACAAACAATGAGAGGTGAAAGTGAATGAACTAAAAATAGGGGGAAATGAAAAAGATGACCAAAAGAAAGATGAACAAACGATAATTTCATTCATCGCCTAGTCCTTTCAACCACAGTTCTGTCCAACATTATGAAGGCTATACGTTTCCTTTCCTTTTTTCTTCTCTTTTCACTGATGATAAAAACGTGTAATTTTTCTGCTTTGAAAGGACTTCGAGAAATTCGATTCGATTGAGAGCAAGTTCAAGTATTTTGATTTCAGTAATGTCACTAATATGAATTAGCTCAGCTTTCAATTACAGCCACTATTACATACTGGTGCAATCCCCACTCTTATGAACGATGACTTTCTTGATGCAGTACTCGGTGATAAGGTTCACTTGCATGTAGGATGTTTGTGTTTCAACTTTAGTGCCTGAAAAGACATGAAGTATTTAGATTTAAAATACAAATACGATCAACTGGTCGTGCATTTGGTAACGATAAATCGATCATTTTTAGCCATGTCTCTCTTGAGCTGGCCTGTTCCAGTTCAGTGCGTCAAATATGAGAAGAAAGTAGGCTTCATAAAAGAAACCAAAAATGTGATATCGTGTGGATATGACGTCCTGACGTCTAGACATGTTTGAATTCAAAACAAACACAAACAATGATCATACCTGCCAGAGAGAAACCTTGGGGCAGCTGGGGTAAATTATCAGGCAGTCCATCGGCTTGTTCTGTGGTAATAGGAAACATCAACATTACCCTTGCATTTCATCATAATCAATAACACTACCCAAGTATCGTTCTGAAGGCCTATGACCCGAAAATTTTGAAGTCCATTGTGTGTAAAATTAGGGAAAACAAAGCTGAAAGTTGAAACAAAGCGGCACGTGGGCGTGGCCTCAAATTGCCCTTTCATTGATTATATTCATGATCCAGAATTTGCTGAACAAACGCACCGTTGCTCTGTCGCTCTTGCAAGAGACGAAAGTCGACAAACTGAATGCCAAATATACTTCGACTTTCCTCTCAGCCATTCCCGGGCTCCTTACGCTTCTTTGCCGACAAACATACTTAGCGTATATGCACAGACTAAACGAATTTACCAATTTGGCAAAGCTCTCCAGAAAAGCCCGACGCGCAGATGCACGACACCTTGTTAATACCGTCCACACACTTGGCATCATTCTGGCATGGATTGCTGGAACACTCGTCAATATCTAGGTTTTGTCAAGAAGAAAAACTCTGAAAAGACGGGTAATGTATTTGAGCTTTGATACGCCGTTTACAAGCAGAAGGGAAATATTGCTTGGTATATTTTCTTCGTACAAAGGGGAGTACACAACAAAAGCTGCTGTCAAAATCGAACAAAATAATAACTTACTGATCTCACAGATTGTGCCTTGGTAACCCGGGGCGCATGCGCACTTGACGCCATCGACACCGTAGGCAATACAAATGCCATTCTTGCATGGATTAGTGGTGCATCCATCCATCTTTCTAACAGCTACAGACCAGAGCAAGGAACAGGTTAAATTTTAGAGTTTTTTTAGTGTGTTAAGTGGCACCTTGTGTACAACCTAATGGATTATTTACAAAACAGCGCCTGGGCCAGGCAGTGGAATGTTTCTTATCAGTGACAGTTGTCTGGAACTTGTCAGAGGCTTCTTTCGGCTGTCTTTGAAGTGTTAATTTGTTGGGGGTGTTGTGGTGGTGAGGCCCCATTCAAATCAGGATAGCCTGGTAAAAGGCCCCCCCCCACTGTACTGTGATGTATTTTTGGTGGTTTTTAAGAGCTGTAGAGGCTAGGGGACAACCACTGAAGCATTTATATACCTTTAGGACGGACTCAGGGCTCTGCAGCCCTGAGAAATGATACGGACTCACCAAACGAGCAGCTTCGAGCAACCATGTAAAAATCGAATCAGAACGCGACGCAGGGTTTCTAATTCAATATTAGTCAATGACAGAGAACCTATGGAGGATTTTTTTTTATTAAACCTGTCACACCAATTCCCCCGGTAACCCCTACAATTACAGATAAAACGCGTGTCATTTCCGACTCCCGAGTGCCCCCAAAATACCCAAGGCATTGAAAATCAGCACGAGAGGGCGCTAAACCGTCATATTCCGACTTTTGTCCTGTTCCAAGTTTAAACAATGAAACTTTGTAGCCATTTCTTTTCCAATGGAACATTCCAATGCAAAATTGAAATGTGGTATAGGAAAACTAATTTGTAAGGCCATAACCTTCATACCAGTTTCGCAGACAGATCCAGTGAAGCCTTCAACGCACTTGCACGAGACTTTGTTGATGCCATCAACGCAGGTGGCACCATTCTGGCATGGATTACTGACACACTCGTTGGTATCTGCAGAACAGGAACACAATGGAGAATGTCATTTACCAATAATGTATTTAAAGGACAAAGCCAACAAAATATCGACACCAACACCACGAAGTAACACAAATCTATAGATGTGTGCTCGCTTTAACGCGTATTTTATAGAAATGTGATATTTTGTTTTCACGAAGACACACAAATGTCTTTGGTCAAGTGCTTCGTGATTTGTCGTATTCAGACGTGCCCCTTAATTTACACAGTCACGAGTTTGAAAAACATTTTATTCAGTTAAGTCACCCATTTGCGGGTAGAATAAAATCATTTTAGATAATTAAAGCTTTATTTCTATGCTTTGTTGACAAAAAACATTAGTGCTACTTCGTGAAAACGAGATTGCTCGATAATGCACGAGGTGTGTCACTTCGTGAAACCCAAACTGCTGTAATCACAGTTTTCATGAATTGGCACAAAAGTGAAGATGTGTCTCAGTTCGTGGTGTTGGTGGCGATATGTTCTGCATCAAAACAATGAAGGTACAGTGTTGAACAAAATGGAGGAAAATAATGGAGATTGAAATGGCTCTGGGATAAAAGTAAATTTACTTGTTTCGCAGATGGCACCCTCGTATCCAGGAGAACATTCACAACTAAAGCTATCGACACCTTCAATACAGACACCATTCTGACAAGGACTGCTGTCACACTCATTGATTTCTATAGGGAAAAATAATGCCAGAAACACGTGACATTTCTCGAGAAGTATATCTGGATATTTACTTCTCTCGTGCAGGATTAAGTCACCGAACATTCACAGGTAAAAAACGTGAAAGTAATTACCAATCTCGCAAACCACTCCTGAATATCCTGAAGCACAGGTGCACGAAACTTCATTAACACCATCGACGCAAGTAGCACCGTTCAGGCAAGGATCACTACCGCATTCGTCGACATCTGGGAGAAAACATTCATCGGTATCAGAGGTTGAACGTCAATCAAGATATCAGTGAATGAAGAAAATCAAGGGCTCCTATCATAGTGGTCTTAGCCAACTTCAATGTTTTCTAAAACCTTAGGCGATACAAGTACACATTAAAGGGCAAACCGATAAATTCCATGGAAAAAAGATAAACGTATTATTGAAATTTCCTTGTGAGCACTGGACAACCGACTTGTTTGCGTATCCCTCCCGTACTCAAGTTCTTTCGAAGGATTTTAATTGTACTTAAATATCATCAAAGTGAAAAGAAGGTAGCTACACCTTTTGGTCCGTGACTTGCTGGTTTCGTTTGAGGCGCCATTGTAGCCCGGGGGCATTTACAGGTGAAACAGTTTATCTTGTTTAATTAACTTGCATTCACCATCTGCACAGAGAGTTCCAAGGAAACCAGCAGCACAAGAGCAGGAAAATTCATTGATACCATCCACACATGTAGCCCCATTCTGACAAGGATCACTGCTACACTCGTCAATATCTGAGTACACCAATGTAAAGCGTAATACTTGAAACACGTGGGGCCTTGGAAAGTCTGAATTTAAGTCCGAATACACTCAAGTAAATTTACAGCTACAAATATACTTCATTATCACGGACACAAGTCGTGCAAAGCTTGCTTACACACTCGTTCCCGGCTTATGGGTAAGAACTGGGATTTTGAAGCAGAGGAGGCCAATGCCCATATACAACTGCACGGCAGTATTTCAGTCCAGGACAGACCAAGGCAACCCATGCACGCTCCTTGACGTCTTTGGAGCAGTGTTTCAAGTTGCCACGAACCAGACTTAAATTCTTGTTAGCTTTAATCAGTGATTTTATCAAAGGGTTTCTCCCATGGAAGGATTTGTGTAAAGAGACCAAGGTAGACTAGCTTTTCGAAAGAGTTGCAAGAATAGTTGAACCCATATAGTAAAGGTAGCTCCATGCATGTTCTTCAAAAGACGGAACATTGCCAGACTAGGATATTCCCGACATTGAATTACATGTTCAACTCGTTGGATCATAGCTTCAACCTACTGATATCTCTTTGGAAAACAGTACCATCTTCTGCAGTACCAGTTGTTTTATAAAGTGACCATTAATATCAGCAAGAAAGTGAATACTTGAACAAATCGAGTCCCGGAGGTTAATTTGAGCGGGCAAACCACAATGGAGACTGGCCGTTTGATTGATATGTGCCACATTACCTGTATCGTGTATCGACTGAATGTTGGTCACTTAAGTTTTGTAAGAATTGGTGTTTACCTGTGCAGTATACACCTGCAGGCCTCGCTCACAAACAGATTTAACTTTTAATCCGGGGCATAATAAATTCAACTCACCAGATTCGCAGAGAGGTCCAGTGAAACCAGCAGCACATGTGCAGGAAAATTTATTGATTCCATCCACACATGTAGCACCATTCTGACACGGATCACTGCTACACTCCTCAAAATCTCAAAATGTAATAATGGACAAAATCATCATTTAAAGTGGTTGATTATTGATGAAAATAGGGGTTTGCAAATTAAATTTTGAATCAACTTTAATGCCATGCTGACCAGAAAACATTCTGTGGACCATTAACTGTACTATTAAGTGTATTTTTCACAGCAGAAGTATCTAATTTGGTGTGGCAGACGTCAGATAGGCAATTGTTACCCGATTATCTGAAGCATTTGATTACCGTTTCACACGCATTAAGGGTTGAAGGGTTGAGAAAAGGTGAACCCTCTTTAATTTTCATAAGCATTACGACAATTATATTAAAATAAATAAAAAATTAATAAAATCAATCATTTTCATGCCTTGAAAATAGTTTGCGGTACCCGCTGCTTCATTTGACTCTGACCGGCCAGCCGACCCCGGCAAGCTCGGTGGTCGAGTGGTTAAGACATCTGCACTAGTAAGCAGGAAGTCGTGGGTTCGAGTCCCACCCGAGTAAGCTTGTGAGGTTTTTTTTGCAAGCTTTCGGACAAGCACTGAGTATACAGTGCTTATTAATATACATTGGGTAAGGGCAAACCCGTTATATATAATTAAAATCAATCATGGAAACGAGTGAGCAAGTTCAGTTTTCCTACAGTGCATGCGTAGTCTAGATGAGGTGCATGCGAAGGAATTTGGGAATGAAAATCCGCCAGTGCAAGGTCTGCCTTTCAAAACCTAGTCTCGACGTGTACACTAACCTTGCCTTTGAGAAATCATTCGTAAAAGCATACCTGGAGAGCACTGTGCCATAGGAACCACCCAAGCTCGAACCTCACAAAGCTGCAAAGTAGCGTTATCAGCAGGAATGCCAATGATTGTAAGAAAGCCCTTGATTGGGTGGCTACACTCAACTTCAATCGTTCCTCCTGGTACTGCAGCTTGTTCAGCGGTCACTGGCGATCCACAGGCGGTGTTATTATTCAAGTCAGTGGACTTTTCTGAGCCAATCCTGACCACTGCACCTGTCAATCTCTCACCTGCAAGAAAAATGGTGGGAAACAACCGTTCCAAGGAGGTGGTTAATACAGGCTCGGCAAATTTGCTTTTTTTAGTACTCTGTCGCGAGCTACCTACACCTTTATAATTCTGTCAGTGCCTGACCATTGACTTTCAAACGTTTTCAACCACAAGGTAATGCAAAGTCTTATCTATCATAAAGAAACGGCAATATAAATTTGGCCAGGAGCCACTTGACACCAATGTTTATCAATGTTTGATCATCTTCATGTGGAACTTTAACCTTTACGCGACGTGGAAGTGTCAACTTACAACTTGTTAACTTCCCCAAAGGCTAAGTGGGACATTGATTTAGTGAGTTTTGGTGTGTTCACACGGCCACCTTGTAGAGAATCGTTAGCAGGAGCACATAGAAAGTCAACTGTAACTTCGAATATAATGGCAACACTTTCAACTTTGCTTCTGCTAGGTTGCAACAATATTAAAAAGGCAGGCACAGAGGAACAAGAAACAAAATCATGAGGACCAAGAACAAATCGAGAACAAATTGGCTGTTCCAGGAGTCCTACTTTACGGTTATACATACATAAAAGGAACCTCGATTAGCGGAAAAAGGGGTTCAGAAAATGCACGAAATCTTTATCATGCTAAAATAATATATCCACCTCTGACCCAAATCATACCGAGACTACCCTACCGACTTACTGAATCCGTCTCCACGATTTAAAATCCAGACCTTGCTGAAGCAGTATTCCTTGAAAGACATCATACCCCAAGAGGGATCCTTCTGAGCTTCTGAACATGAAAGATCACCAGAAGATTAAATTTCGTTAAGTTGTTACTATTCTGTTAACGAACCTTCCAGAAAATTCAGCGTGGGTAAAAAGCTTACAACTTATCTATTAGTGTAATCTGGTTTCATTTTTTAATTCCTTTCGTCTCCAAGACGTTTTGAAGAGGTTAGTTCTTTAATGAAGGTTTCTAGGTTGTACTGGAATGGCACGAACGCAAAGATACAAGCATTCCGATAGGATGGCTTTGAAGAACCTGATGTAAGGCTCACTTGTTATCGTGCAGCTTCCACCGTAGATTTCTCCTCCTTCACCGAGAAGATTGCTATTATTGTATTGGCCATCTCTAACTTTGAGAGCAGCACGTGAAGAATATTCATTTCCGACAATGGACGACTGCCCCACTGAAGTGCGTTCGACGTCTAATTCCGTCTCAGCCTTTATCTCTGCAGACAACAAGGATAAAACCAAGAGGTTTTGTATTGAACAATTAGCACGGTGGGGTAGCAATTAATTAATTTGACTTTAATATTATCCAGTGCAGTAAATGAATCATATCGTTTCCAAATTGGGACCAATTCCGATTCTTCTGGGGGTTAGTGGGATGCAATGGTACGCACTTTAGAAGTTGATCTCCTGATGTAACACAGGAACTGAAAATAAGTTGAGGGGAA
Source organism: Acanthaster planci (assembly GCF_054643075.1). Lineage (NCBI taxonomy): Eukaryota > Metazoa > Echinodermata > Asteroidea > Valvatida > Acanthasteridae > Acanthaster > Acanthaster planci. The sequence goes on along the minus strand of NC_141786.1, from coordinate 20,271,876 downwards.
GTAAAAAATCATTTTGTAGAGTACGTTATCAGTGTAATGTGCCCTTCATAGCGACCAAGCACAAGTCACCAAGGTTTCACAAAAGTTGAATGTCAAGAAATTGCCACTTACTCCTCGTTTTAAAACTGCACAATGATTTATTTCCTTGTCTTTGCAAGTGACTTTTAGCTTGCTAGCTATCAGCACCACTTGCATTGATATTAAAAACTGTTGGTTTTAATAACTGACAGGTCTATACTATAACACCCGATCGTAATCTGGGAACTTCAAAATTTAAAAGTTTTACTCAACCTTGTGAATTAAACGTTTTCAGATGTTGGAATAGGAGACTTCGAGACGCATGGTGGCGGCAGACAAAACGACCCTTTTTGGTTGATTTGGGCATGCGCGTGCAGTTCTAGGCATGCGTGTTAGTTATGAGCAAGCGCACAACCGAGGACAAGGACGGGTTTGCCTGCTGCCACCATTCGTCTCAAAGTCTCCCATTCAGGACACAGTTAAGGTCCTCCAGAATTCCTAAATCAAGACTTATAAAAAATAATATCGTGGCTTTACATAACTAATGATGACATTCATCTGGCAATCAACTGTCCCCCTTCGCCCCCGAATATAAGGCCCTCAGGTTTTTTGTTTTCAAATTGACCTAGTTAAGATGCTGTTCACACAGAGTCTCATACTAATTCTAACAGTTACCCTTAAAGAGCTGGGGGACAGTATCGTCCCTCATTTTCCCCCGATATTTACATATTGCATTTTCTTTCCCAAGAATTTAGCCTCTCTTTTCGAATATTCAACACCCTTTTTGTGAAGATTGAACATACTATTTTTTCCAGAGTTCTCAGCCCAAAAGGTTCACCTTCCACTGCCGTGCCTAATGTGTCCCGGTTGCCACATGTATTGGCCAACTTCAAATGACCATACGAAAGATGGAATTAAACCTTCACATTGGTACTGGTGAGCATACTAGCATGACTGGGTTTGGGTAATGATTGGTGCAAACTGCTCTTGATTTATAGAGTTCATTCATCATGAGCTGCCTAGATTTCCCCAGCTCGTGTTTGGCTAACGACCGACACAGTGACCGCAGGGCTAAACAGGGCTAAATGTAATCTGAGGTGCGCACAACCCTCGGAGGAGCCACGGCCAAACACAAACAGTGAGATTCTCGTCACCGGGTCAGTTCCCGGTACTGGCTGAACCCGCACGACTATTTTATGGTAGCTAATACACCCCAGGTCCCCTCTGACTACATTTCATCATACTGCTGTGGAAGTATAAGTAATACCAGGTCAAAACCCAAACAGCCGTGATCAGTCGGCACTTGTCTGTACACGGAGAGACCTAGTTCCTGATAAAGACCATTTTGACCCTTGAAGTGGTGACTGATCTTCCAAGGATTATAACTCTGCTATGGTTGAGGTCTAGCCAATGGGATTTTACGGGGTTGTGTTGTATGCCTGGGGTGCGGATTATAAGAAATCTCTGCCAAGTTGACCCATTGGGAAAAACGTTATGACCATACTTGGTGATACCTGTCGATCTGTATCACCGCCCCGTTGACCCCAGGGCTGGGCACCACAAAAAAGTAGCCTCAGATAGACACAGCTATATTAACTGGACAGAAATTATTAAAGATTTCGAATGTGGGCATCTTGGGGGCCAAATCATATAAACACCGGTGCCCCCATAGTTGCGCCACTGGTCTTAGCTGGATGAAACTGTAACTGAGATGAGTACAACTTTGATTGAACGACAGACTAGTGAAAGCTTACCGTCAGGACACTGGTCCATTGGTATCGCCCAAACTCGAATTTCACACAACTGTAAAGTAGCATTGTCGGCTGGGATGCCGATCGTGAGAAACCTCCCTCCCATCGGTTCACTGCATTCAACTTCAATTGTCCCTCCAGGCACTGCAGCTTGTTCAGCGGTCACTGGTGATCCACAGGCAGGGTTTGTATTCAATTTGCGATATGGACTGTAGCCAAATTGGACCACTGCATCTGTCATTCTCTCGCCTTTCGGGGTAAAACAATGGAAAATAATTTGCTTAAAGTGTATCATTTGAAGTTTGGCCTAGAATCAGTGAGAAATCAGGGGAACCGACTATTCTAGGACTGCCTTTTCTAAGACGAATATGCCGACCGTAGTCGGTATGGTGACCCTAAATCGACATGGCCAATCGTCAATATTGACATCAATATTTGCGGCCAAATTTACGACCCACGTTTCGGTCGCAAAAACTGACGCCAATATTCACCACCAAGTTCACGACTCGCGTCCCCGGTCCCAAATACTGCTGCGAATTTTTTTCCCAGCAAGAGAGCAAGTCTTGAATTTTGGTTGCAAATACTGACGATTGGCCATGTCCCTTCAGGGCCACCATTAGTCTGTAATGAAGATAACAGACACGCCGAGTCTCTTTAGGATATTTTGGTTGACAACGTCAACTGACAATCATGAATGCGCTGACTGCACCACCCGACTGTACCCATAGAACCAATGCGACTACCTCCAAAGCAGAAAGCCGAGCAAAATTGCCCTGCAGACATTTCGTCACAGTTTTTAGGAAGAGGAGGAAATGTGGAAAATTCGATTTTTTTGAAATCAATTTTTCTCTCACTTCCTTTTCAAATTCGTATTTGACCCCGATATTAACATGGTCCCACAAACAAAGAGAAATCATCAATACCAGAATGATATTAATGTTGCCAGGGGCACAAATGTTGATGGCTGAATGATGGCATGCAGTTATTGTATCCTAACTGTTATATCCCCTAAACCAAATGTCCATGGGAACACTTTAAACACCGCTGGGTTAGTTTTAGAATCCACTCTCTAGTAACTCTTCGATTATTGATGGTTTCTTGAATAACCCCCAAAAGGTCGTTCTCCCTATCTGCTTTGAGCAAAAGCACCCAATCATTGGTTCAATGAAAAGAACCATTTGCAAGGGGTGTCCAATTTGTAGGTAGCAAGGTTAGCGCGACGAATGCATCTCATAGTCGATCGTTAAGCAGAAAAGTGCAATTCCCAATTAAAGGAGACTTTATTATTGGAAAAAACATGCGCCCTCTCTTGGTACAGCTCGGGGCTCAAGCATATCTTATGATGTGCAAAGTTAACATTTAATCTGCGTATACAGATATCTCTATTCCTAGACGTGCCAAGTTGACATTTACTCCAAGAATAGAGATATCTATTGTTAATTAACAGAGATATCTCTATCTATTATCTTGAAGCTCAAGACCCTGGACCTACCTATTGTATTTCAAATACATAAGCCCATACCTGTATGAGCCACCTTCATGTCTAGTACATGTTTTGTAGCGAACCAATCTGTATAGGATGGAACGGATGACACGGATCGCCTTCTTGACGTATAGACCTACAGTTTTTCTTACTCTGTCTCGCAAAGAAAGCTACTCCGCCGAATTTCGCAGAGCTGGTCAACAGTTGGTAAAAAAGCAGTGCTTGTTGTAAAAGAAACGTGCTAACCTTAATCACTATTTCGTGGCAGTGTTTGACCTGGCTGTGGCTATGAATGCGCACGTATAGAGATTTCCCTTTTTTCAGTTTTCCTCCAAACTATTTGTACTTAAGTACTTTTCGTGTAGGGTATACTTAGGCCTATACGAATCCCCTGTTGATGTAAAATCTTGTGCCTCACTCTTAATTGAAACTGGGCCCAGGCCCCGACGCTACAGAGACAAAATAACCTGTGCAGAGTCAATGGTGACTTACTGAAGCCGTCGCCACGGTTCAAAATGCTGACTTTGCTGATGCAGATTTCTTCTCTGAAGTGAGCTTGCCAGTGAGGATTTTCTTGGGAATCTAAATTCAAAAAGGACAAACAAAAGACTCGATTAGGGAGTTTTCGTTTATTCAAGGAAAAAAGGGGGCAGTTTGAGCCTTCAGAGCTCCTTCCTATGTACGTTCAATCAGTCATTGGACAAGGAACTCTTAGGGTTTTATTTATCGAATGTAAGCTCAAGGTTCCGTGGTCGGTAATACCTGAACTTTGTTTCACTAGAAATGCTTGTTTTGTTTGCATGACATTCAAACCATAACAAATAATTTGGGGGATGAGCTCTTGACGAGGCAGAGAGTGAATGTGAACAAGCTTGCATACTAATCATTGTTGAACAGTAAACACGGGGCCGAGGGAAACTAAGACGGACTTATCACATCTCATTAGGTCGATAGTGCTTGGGGCATTCCTTATGAAAGGAGGCTAACTTTGGGAGAAAAGAGCGCTTGTTACAAAATATTCAGAGTACAAGCCCCCTTGATGCTCCACCCTTGCCAAAAAAATGACAGTAACTTTCAAATAGGGCGTGTTCATCCCTGGGGGATGGTCCTTCACGTGGAAGGGCGTGTCCACTATTCCAAGCCTTGAACGCCTAATGTAGAGAGACAAAAGACATCCAGCTTACTTGTTATAGTGCAACTTCCACCGTACTCTTTCCCATCTTCACCGAGGAAATTGGAGTCACTGTACCGTCCATCTACTGCTTTATCAGCAACTAGCCATAGCCGCCAACCCGGGAGAGCGGAACTCTGCTTGACAATTACGTCACGACTCCCTGTAAGGTTTACCTCCCTCTCACCGTTGGATGCTGCATGACAAATATTCAAAGCAAAACGCAAAACCAAATCGCTTGGTAGCTAAGAACATCACTGATCTACTTTGAACAAACAACCACACAGACTATAGAGCTTTATAAAATTGCATGCTACTCGCCAGGTTTGATTGACATTGTTCAAAGTGTTGTGTAGTTAGGCCTATACCAATTAAAGCTGATGGTGAGAAAGAAAAGAGTGAAGGACAACAGCACATCAGCTGATAATGTGGATGTAACAACTACCTGCGAAAACACTCTCCTTGGTTGCAAAAACCAATACGAAATTATGTATGGTTTGCCAATGCTGGTGCTTTCAATGACCAGGCTTGGGGAATCTGGCCATTACCTGATGAAGAGGTTTGTCCTTATCTCCTAAAATAATCCGAGATCTGGGTTAGAATCCAACCCAAGCCATATCTGTGGATGGAATTTCAAAGTTATATTTTTCTTCACTGCCTTATTCTTATCGGGCTGTGCGCTGTGTCATGGATTCTTAAGGTTTATTTACTTATCAAATATCATACATTTGGAGTAAAGTGTATCTTTACTTTTCTTTTAAATGTTACCATAACAAATCAGCAGAAATGAACAATCGGATGGATTTAAATTAAAGCAGGACTTCAATTTGATGGAGAAGTATATTCTTCAAGAGCCATTATAACATCTAAATTAAAAACGTACTACTAATTGTTATACAAAGGTCACTGGTCTTAGCTGGATGAAACTGTAACTGAGATGAGTACAACTTTGATTGAACGACAGACTAGTGGAAGCTTACCGTCAGGACACTGGTCCATTGGTATCGCCCAAACTCGAATTTCACACAACTGTAAAGTAGCATTGTCGGCTGGGATGCCGATCGTGAGAAACCTCCCTCCCATCGGTTCACTGCATTCAACTTCAATTGTCCCTCCAGGCACTGCAGCTTGTTCAGCGGTAACTGGTGATCCACAGGTAGGGTTTGCATTCAATTTGCGATATGGACTGTAGCCAAATTGGACCACTGCATCTGTCATTCTCTCGCCTTTCGGGGTAAAACAATGGAAAATAATTTGCTTAAAGTGTACCATTGGAAGTTTGGCCTAGAATCAGTGAGAAATCAGGGGAACCGACTATTCTAGGACTGCCTTTTCTAAGACGAATATGCCGACCGTAGTCGGTATGGTGGCCCTAAATCGACATGGCCAATCGTCAATATTGACATCAATATTTGCGACCAAATTTACGACCCACGTTTCGGTCGCAAAAACTGACGCCAATATTCACCACCAAGTTCACGACTCGCGTCCCCGGTCCCAAATACTGCTGCGAATTTTTTTCCCAGCAAGAGAGCAAGTCTTGAATTTTGGTTGCAAATACTGACGATTGGCCATGTCCCTTCAGGGCCACCATTAGTCTGTAATGAAGATAACAGACACGCCGAGTCTCTTCAGGATATTTTGGTTGACAACGTCAACTGACAATCATGAATGCGCTGACTGCACCACCCGACTGTACCCATAGAACCAATGCGACTACCTCCAAAGCAGAAAGCCGAGCAAAATTGCCCTGCAGACATTTCGTCACAGTTTTTAGGATGAGGAGGAAATGTGGAAAATTCGATTTTTTTGGAAATCAATTTTTCTCTCACTTCCTTTTCAAATTCGTATTTGACCCCGATTTTAACATGGTCCCACAAACAAAGAGAAATCATCAATACCAGAATGATATTAATGTTGCCAGGGGCACAAATGTTGATGGCTGAATGATGGCATGCAGTTATTGTATCCTAACTGTTATATCCCCTAAACCAAATGTCCATGGGAACACTTTAAACACCGCTGGGTTAGTTTTAGAATCCACTCTCTAGTAACTCTTCGATTATTGATGGTTTCTTGAATAACCCCCAAAAGGTCGTTCTCCCTATCTGCTTTGAGCAAAAGCACCCAATCATTGGTTCAATGAAAAGAACCATTTGCAAGGGGTGTTCAATTTGTAGGTAGCAAGGTTAGCGCGACGAATGCATCTCATAGTCGATCGTTAAGCAGAAAAGTGCAATTCCCAATTAAAGGAGACTTTATTATTGGAAAAAACATGCGCCCTCTCTTGGTACAGCTCGGGGCTCAAGCATATCTTATGATGTGCAAAGTTAACATTTAATCTGCGTATACAGATATCTCTATTCCTAGACGTGCCAAGTTGACGTTTATATCAAGAATAGAGATATCTTTTGTTAATTAACAGAGATATCTCTATCTATTATCTTGAAGCTCAAGACCCTGGACCTACCTATTGTATTTCAAATACATAAGCCCATACCTGTATGAGCCACCTTCATGTCTAGTACATGTTTTGTAGCGAACCAATCTGTATAGGATGGAACGGATGACACGGATCGCCTTCTTGACGTATAGACCTACAGTTTTTCTTACTCTGCCTCGCAAAGAAAGCTACTTCGCCGAATTTCGCAGAGCTGGTCAACAGTTGGTAAAAAAGCAGTGCTTGTTGTAAAAGAAACGTGCTAACCTTAATCACTATTTCGTGGCAGTGTTTGACCTGGCTGTGGCTATGAATGCGCACGTATAGAGATTTCCTTTGTTTCAGTTTTCCTCCGAACTATTTGTACTTTTCGTAGTACTTTTCGTGTAGGGTATACTTAGGCCTATACGAATCCCCTGTTGATGTAAAATCTTGTGCCTCACTCTGAATTGAAACTGGGCCCTGGCCCTGACGCTACAGAGACAAAATAACCTGTGCAGAGTCAATGGTGACTTACTGAAGCCGTCGCCACGGTTCAAAATGCTGACTTTGCTGATGCAGATTTCTTCTCTGAAGTGAGCACGCCAGTAAGGATTTTTTTGGGAATCTAAATTGAAAAAGGACAAACAAAAGACTCCATTAGGGAGTTTACGTTTATTCAAGGAAAAAAGGGGGCAGTTTGAGCCTTCAGAGCTCCTTCCTATGTACGTTCAATCAGTCATTGGACAAGGAACTCTTAGGGTTTTATTTATCGAATGTAAGCTCAAGGTTCCGTGGTCGGTAGTACCTGAACTTTGTTTCACTAGAAATGCTTGTTTTGTTTGCATGACATTCAAACCATAACAAATAATTTGGGGGATGAGCTCTTGACGAGGCAGAGAGTGAATGTGAACAAGCTTGCATACTAATCATTGTCGAATAGTAAACACGGGGCCGAGGGAAACTAAGACGGACTCATCACATCTCATTAGGTCGATAGTGCTTGGGGCATTCCTTATGAAAGTAGGCTAACTTTGGGAGAAAAGAGCGCTTGTTACAAAATATTCAGAGTACAAGCCCCCTTGATGCTCCACCCTTGCCAAAAAAATGACAGTAACTTTCAAATAGGGCGTGTTCATCCCTGGGGGATGGTCCTTCACGTGGAAGGGCGTGTCCACTATTCCAAGCCTTGAACGCCTAATGTAGAGAGACAAAAGACATCCAGCTTACTTGTTATAGTGCAACTTCCACCGTACTCTTTCCCATCTTCACCGAGGAAATTGGAGTCACTGTACCGTCCATCTACTGCTTTATCAGCAACTAGCCATAGCCGCCAACCCGGGAGAGCGGAACTCTGCTTGACAATTACGTCACGACTCCCTGTAAGGTTTACCTCCCTCTCACCGTTGGATGCTGCATGACAAATATTCAAAGCAAAACGCAAAACCAAATCGCTTGGTAGCTAAGAACATCACTGATCTACTTTGAACAAACAACCACACAGACTATAGAGCTTTATAAAATTAACATGATACTCGCCAGGTTTGATTGACATTGTTCAAAGCGTTGTGTAGTTATACCAATTAAAGCTGATGGTGAGAAAGAAAACAGTGAAGGACAACAGCACATCAGGTGATAATGTGGATGTAACAACTACCTGCGAAAACACTCTCCTTGGTTGCAAAAACCAAGACGAAATTATGTATGGTTTGCCAATGCTGGTGCTTTCAATGACCAGGCTTGGGGAATCTGGCCATTACCTGATGAAGAGGTTTGTCCTTATCTCCTACATAATCCGAGATCTGGGTTAGAATCCAACCCAAGCCATATCTGTGGATGGAATTTCAATTCTTATTTTTCTTCACTGCCTTATTTTTATCGGGCTGTGCGCTGTGTCATGGATTCTTAAGGTTTATTTACAGAACAAATATCATACATTGGAGTAAAGTGTATCTTTCAGATCTTAAATGCTATCATAACAAATCTGCAGAAATGAACAATTGCATGGATTTAAAGCAGGACTTCAGTTTGATGGAGAAAAATATTCTTCAAGAGGCATTATAACATCTAAATTAAAAACGTTCTACTTATTGTTCTACAAAGGTTTCGCTTTTCTTTCATGTTACTCCCCCCCAAAGAAATGGTGGACTGAGTCATCGTCCTCATCGAATCGCCTCTCTTCCTATACTGCTGCTACGTAGGTAAGTGTTTGTGTCTACGACTGACCGGTCCTATCCGCGAAGTGCGGATCTTGGCAAAGCCTGGGCAGACATGCTGATTTTGTGACCCTGGTGATGCAGGGGGGGGCCGACGATGGGCCGCGGCTGGGCATGCTTCACCCCGTGCCTCCAGGTGGGCCGTCCAGTTGTACTCGGAGAGTGAGAGGCCTTCATGGCAGATCTTACGCCAGTGAGGCCCCTTTTTGGCCTCCGACTCCCACTTCTCCAGACTAATCCAGCACGTTTTGAGGGTTGACTTCAGGAAGTCTTTGTGTCGTTTATGCTGTCGTCCTTGGGATCGTTGTCCTTTGCACAGCTCACCAAAGAAGAGCGCCTTTGGGATGCGTTCATCGCCCATACATACAACATGGCCGACCCAGTGTAATTGCATGCATTTGATGAAGAACTCAGCACTAGTGATGTTGCATCTCCTGATGATCTCGGAGTTGGAAATCCTGTCTTGCCAGGCAACACCATAGAGTTTCAGTAGGAAGCGCAGGTGAAATTGTTCGATCAGTTCGGCAGGTGGGGTCGATAGGTTGCCCGTGACTCTCAGTCGTAATGTAGCGTGGCCAGAGAGACTCTTATCTTGGGGTGATGGCTCTGATACCGCACTTGGAGCACCGGTGGTGTTCAAGTTATCCGTAGGAGGCACAAGATTTGTTGATGAGCGCCAAGATCGATCTCATTGTCAACCTTGGCATTCTGCAAAACAATCTTATGCGTACCTCACAATAATACACTTATAGATATCGGAAATTGCTACGACCCCCTCAACGGATTTTCGATTAAGGCCTTTGATTTATATTTTATCCCCTAACAGAATGTTGAATAAACCTGAAATCACATTCGCTTTTGAATTGCCCCCTTTACAAACACTTCAAGAGTGTTTTTCGCCACTGCACAAAAGAACATGTCTCTAAGATGGACTGATGAAACCACTATCACGCACTGCAGCCGTGAAATCACTGCAAGTTCATCAAACACGTTCATCAAACAACAGATCAGCGTTATCAATGTTCAGTAAATCCTGGCACTTTCTCCAAACTTTAAAATTCGTTCTACATACCTGATATTTTTTCCACAGGTTTCTCGATTTGACGGCCTTCTAAGCGCTTCAATAATTCCAGAAGATGACGATTCACTTCGTTCTAGAGTACATGCAAAATGAGAAGACGGCTCTTTCCAGATTGACAAGAAGCTCAGCATACTAAAAAAGGACACTTACAAATGTTCTGCCCTGAGGAAAACTATGACGAATACCAAGTTGTAAACGACAGACAGGGGTAATCAGTTGAGAACTTTTCAATTAAATTAAAGACAGATAATGAAAGATAGTCTTACCTGATACATAAGTTGTCATTCGTTAATATGTCTTATGAAAACTTCACATTTCATTTCAGTATTAGGGATGCGTTTCGGCTTAATTCTTTTCGTGATAATGGTATAACGACCAAAGCTCGTGATCATTAAACTCAGTAACAAATTACTACAGTTCTATAAGGTTGAAATAAGGATTACGGTGCATTTGTACTCGGATCAGCTATTTTTGAGTGAATGAGTTCTTGGAATTGATTTTTCTATCAATGCCTATTTTCCTTTTTGCCCCAGTCAGGATCATTTTGCAAGTTATCATAAATTTCCCCGAAATGGAAGTTGGTACGCGTCACCCCAGTAATCCAGCGTTTTCCTTACTGTAATCCGTCACATTCATATAAACAGTTATCTTTTTTTTTTTTTTTGCTCTGTGTTGGGTCAAAAGTGGTAACCTCAACCATTAGGCCGGGGGGTCCGAGACGTTTGCAAAATGGTGGGTAGCAACCACACCGCGCCGATGAATACAGCAGTGACTTGCGCGCTTACGTACAAATCGAAGGAAAGAATTGATGAGCAGCCCGATCATCTGACTGGCTGGTTCGCGCGCATCGCTATGGTTGCAGATGTTTTCACCAGCGCGGTCTCGTTGCTACCGGACCCTTTGAAAAAATCCTGGATGACTCACCCCCTCCGCTTAATTGTTGACCGCAAGAATTCCATATACGGACCAACCAGATCAGTCTCATACGGTTTGTGCTCGGGGCGTCTAACGGGGTGTGGAACTCCTTACAAGGCTGTTTCAATAATCTTAGTCCAATCTAGGTACAGCTCATGCCTACTTTAACAAACTTACCAATCTTTCTTCCCGTGCCAAAGCAAAAACAGCTAGGCTTAGTGCAACCAGTAGGAAGAACAGGCGAACCATCTTGGCAGGAGGAAGGGTTGTCTACTGGGCACATATACACCTCACGCTGTGTAGAGGTGGGCGCTGTCGACCGTGCTTGTTCTAAGTGGTCTTGCTGCTTTACACAGCACGTCACTGCTTCTACGCTCGTCAGTGACTCTATGATTGAAAACCTAGGTTGTATTGTGTTCTTATTTGTATCACATAGACGTCCCTATTCGGCACAGAATTCCCTGGATAACAAGTTGTATGTCTGAAAAGAACTGATGTGAATACACCACGACCTCTCTAAGCCACCTTAACACAGTATCTACCCGACGGCATGTAATGTTCAGTGATTCCATTCACAGAGGCGAACACTTTCAGCCTTCCATCTGCACATATCTCTTCCTTGTTGCTGTAATTTACATAAGCGTGAAATCCGGAGAAAAAGAATGCCCCCTCACACATGTTTGGATTTAACAAGGGGCACGTTTTTTTATCAACTCCCCCTTTCGGCACTGATCAGCATGAAATGATTACAGTGACTTTTTACAACTTTCCAAAAAAGGTAAATTGTAAAAATTGTATTTAAAGCTGTAAAGCATGTTTTTTCAGAGGTACGTTAATTAAAAAGACTGTGTGATGAACAGCGCCACTTCACATGTCCAATCCATGGCCTGGAAATTGTGTTGCAAACTACCATTCACCAATCGTTACCCTTTTTGTTAGTGGTGGATATGCGTCGAAAAGAGTCCAAAACAGTGGAGAGTAACGGCTTTGTTAAGGTTTCAAGTATTTCTCAAGAACCTACATTCTTTATTTTTAGTAGTTTTATAATAAAAAGACCAAACAAGCAGAGTGAGAAAAGGCATAAGAGCTGTAGGTTGCCATCCGGCAATCCACAAAAACCTGATGAACTTTCCGTTAAAAACACGTGGAAATAATTGGGCTTATATGATATGATACACTAAATAAAGGAGCTTTATGATGCAGGTAGAAAAAATCAGCAAGAATTCCATAAACATGATATCAATGCATATCATTATCAACAGTACCGAAAAAGTGAAGAAATTTGTTTGACAAATTCAGCCATGTGCAGCCACAAGTCCGCCCCTTCTATCGTTTTAACTACCGCACTTCAAGTGAAGGTCGGTTGAATTCTTTTGTCTAAAATGAAACTAACCAAATCCTTGGTATATAATCGAAAAACCCTAAAAAAATAGAAGCATCGATGCAGTGCGACTCTGTGATTTCATGTTGTTTCGTCAGTTGCCAAGTAAAGCGAGTCCACGTGGGTATTGTCTGCGGGCCTTCCTTACCCACAAATCCCCCAGACAAAGGCTACTGAGGATGTTATGTTGTTGTTGTTTTAATGGTACCTGCAGCTACTCAGGCTACTTGTGCTAATAGCTATACGTTTATTCATAACCTTTTTTAATCAGCATCACATTACGGAGTCAGGAAAAATGTCCAATTTTAGAGGTAGGAGGAAACCGGAGTACCCAGAGACAACTTGCCCGAGCGAGTATGGACTGGAAACCAAACGGGCGAGGCTGGGACTCTAACCCAGGCTTCATTGGTGCAAAGTTAGGAAAGAACCAGGTTACAGATACAAAGGAGATTCTAAGAGTCCAATTCATAGCGGCCTTGCTGATAATCTGTCTAGCCAGGGCTATTTCGCGCAATGCGCTTTACTTTTTAGTTAGCGGGCCGTATAATGCGACCATCCTGCTTTCTTTGCAATTTGGAATCCTATTCATGGTGTACCGCAACATTTCTAAGCGCCTCACCTGCTATTTTTGGTCTCACAATGCCGTCAGATTGAAGCAGAGCTTGATTTATCGAGTCACAGCAAACTGGTCTTTATTCACCAACCTCCAGCCAAGGAGTGATATATACCCAGCAAGAAATGAGACCGAGGGGTACCCCCCCTAACATGTCCAATCCCTATACACATTCCAGACTATTGTTACTTAACACATCCCCACAATGCCGTCAGATTGAATGCAAAGCTCTAATTTATCGAGTCACAGCAAACTGGTCTTTATTCACCAACCTCCAGCCAAGGAGTGATATATACCCAGCAAGAAATGAGACCGAGGGGTACATCCCTAACATGTCCAATCCCTATACACATTCCAGACTATTGTTACTTAACACATCCCCCAAAATGTCTGAAAGGAATTCCCCAGATTCATGCGAGACAATGACCAACACAAAGCAGGGGGGGGTTCTCTCCGTCTCATACCTTGCTGCATATGAAGTGATAACAGAGCAGGAGCCTTCATTGTCCATCTTTGAACGATGGAAATTCACCGTACGCCCTGTGTTCCACTGTCTGCATCACTGTGATAACGAAATACGTTTAATGGGACAGCTGAAGCCTTGCGTGCAAAAGTGCTGATAAAAGTTTTACTTGACAAACATAAAAAATTCTTTTTCTTTTCCATGGATAAGGAAAAATAACATGCAAAGATATTAGACTTTGTAATATTTTCGTTCAGTTACTTCTTAAAAAATCCAACTTTTGAAAGGGGTTTCGGAACATATTTTGCGAGCATATCAATTCAAAGAAAGAGGAAAAATCACCTGACCTAAAAAGGAAACTTCCTGCCAAAAAAACAACCTTCACTTCCGACAAATTAAAATACATGAAAAGCAGTGCAATGCGGTTTGTAACGTCTCTCGGTAAAAGCCAAAATAAAAAAAAAATCAAATTTTTTTACACATTTTTATATGATTTATAAGGTAATCAACGTAAGCGATATTCCATTTTTAATTTACGAAAGATTTTAAATTTTATGTAATCTTTGCTGGCAACAACTGCGTGATGTCAAACTCAACGGAATCTGAAAACCCATCGACCACAAGTAGGTAAATCTTTGCAACGTTGCACAATCTCATTTTCACGAAAGCAAGGGAAGTGAAAACAAACGTGCATGAACAAGGGAATCTAGGTACGATATCGCTGGACGTGACAGGTCGTTAATTACATTTGCTTTTTACCCATCTCCATGTGACTTTCCTAACTATTACTTAGGGACGACGAAGGTAAAATTCCAACATGAGTGTTTCATGGGGTGGATTCAGTTAGGAACTATTCTTCCAAAAATTATCTAACGTGATAGGACGGCCAAATGTAAATCCCTATAAGCAGACTGGGCAAGGGCTCCGGAAGCTGGCTGCGTGACCTTTTACTTTCAGGCTCTATACCATTGTAAGAAAGGGTACCATTTTCAACGTTTGTCGTTTTATATTTTGCCGACATACCATGATATTGCTGACAAAACTAACAAATAAGGGTGTGACAGTTCCAACACCCCCGTCCAGTGACGTCTGTGATTGTAAGAGCACCATGGTAGTAAGGCCTGAACATGTCTTAATAGATACATGACCTTGGAACCACAACTTTTAAGATTAAATTAAGCACCTTCGTGTACATCATAGGCTATAGTCATGTAGGGGGTTAACTAAAAAACCATGAAACTACATCAAGTGATTTTCAAGAAATGTTCCCTTGAAATTCTTCATGTAGATGTACAGGGTGTGTCAGAAGAAGTAGACTCTCAGAGAGAAATACTATAAAAACAACACAGAACCAAGTTTCCCAAAATCTGGTTTTACCCGATGGTGCAGGGCGTATGTCTGCTGTGATTGATGGGAGTTTCATTGTTCACATTTTACGCTTCCATGGACAGCGGAAGTTTTTTTTAATTTTGGAAAATAAAAGTGTGTTGCGCGCGCGTGTAAAGTGTTGGAATGAGATCTGTTACACAAAATGAAAAGTTTAAAAGGAGTTTTACTCATCATCGTCATAATCCTGACACCCCTGTCAAGAGCAAGAGACCAACACTCATTTGGAGACAGCTGCACATCGTCGGCTACCTGCTAAGTCAGACGGGGACGGCCGTGGGGCCTCCTCCAGGTGGCAGGTCACTGTCCAAGATTGAATTGGATAGCTGTGTCGAGGGCATGACGAGCAGGAGCTGGCCTTGGAGGCGCCGGGCGTGACCAAAAAACGTGTGTCGCCTGCCTGCAACCCCCGAAACGATGTTACCGAGCCCAGTGTGCTAAAAGATGATGGTATTTGAAATGAAGTCAGCCCATTAGTCGTCAAGTATGCAATCCTGGCACTGCATATGGAAAGCCTGGAGACGTTTTTGATCTCTTTTTCTCAGTGTCCAGGTTTCAGCCCCATAGAGGAGGGCAGAAAGCACACAAGCTCGATAAAACCTTAGGTTGATATAGAGACTCACCTTGCTTCTCCAAACACCATCTAATTGGCCCAAGATGTTGCTGGCGATGCCAATTCTGCATAGGACTTTGGTACTGCACACGCCTGAGGTGATGATAGTGCTTCCGAGGTAGCGGAAGGACTCAACAGGATCTACGACATGGGGGCCAAGGGAAACCGGTGCTGATGAAGGTCCAACTCGGGATTGAGCCTTGGTCTTTGCTCAAAAGGGTTTATGGCCGATGTAACTAGCTTCCCGTTCAAAGGTTGCAAGATGTCCCCCCCCCCATGTCTGGGTCGTCAATAAACATTGCAACATCATCAGCATATAGGAGGTCGGTAAATCTATTTTCGCCTACATCGATCCCCAGTGATGCCTCAAACTGTGACAGAACGGTGTCCATGGCAGCGCAGAATAGAGTGGGGGCCAACACACAACCCTGGCGGACTCCTAAGAAAGTTGGGAAGGAGGGGGATGAGTCATTGCCTATCCTGGCCTTGGCTTTGGTGTTGGAGTGCAGAGCTTTGATCAGATTCAGAATGGTATTTGGAATTCCCTTTGAGGAGAGGATATCCCAGAGCTGGTTTTGGGCAACAGAATCCAAGGCAGCCTTGATGTCTACGTAGGCGACATTAAGAGGGCGATTTTACTCATGATGGAGTTCAGCGAATTGCGTCAGATGTGGAACGGCTGGCAGTGAAACCTGACTGCTGTGGTCTCTGCAGGGAAACACGTAGTGGACGAATTCTGGTTAGAAGAATAAGCACAAACACCTCGCCAGGACCGAAAGCAAGATGATGGGGTGGTAACTACTGCAGGCCGCCCTTGAACCTTTCCCTTTATAGGGAGGTAGAATTATACCATCCTCCAGTCTGCCGAAACCATACCTGTGGACCACGCGTTGGATAAGATCTTGTGGAGAGCTCTGCTTATGGGCACCTCAGCAGATTTCAAACACTTGGAGACCGAAGATGCCATCATCTCCTGCTGCACGGCCCGATTTCAACTTTTGGATAGCAGCCTGCACTTCACTCAACGATGGAGGGTCACAGTCCAGGTCAGAGCCTACAGCTGCAGGAGATATGGGTTGAAAGGGGTCTTGGGGAAGCAGCTGGGAAGTTTAGCGACTGGCAGAAGTGATCTTTCCAGCAAGACAGCGTTTCTTCAGACGAGTTGCTGGGAGCGCCGTCTGCTCTAGAAACCGAGGAAGAAGCTGAATGCTGGCCAACTCTGCGCTTCACTGCTTTGAAGGCGGGACGGAGTTTATTCTGTCTCAGGCCCTAGGCCTCAGAGACAATGGAGTAATACCATGCATTCAGGTCTTTTTTTTTCGCCTTGGCTTTGTATATCCCCGTCAGACGACGACTCTCGGCACGGTTTGGAGCATAGATGGGCAACTCGATTCTGCTCCGTGATTTCCAGGGTGCTGTTTATCAGCCAGGGGCGACGCTGGGAACGACATGCAGTTTAACTCGCACGCATTAATTAACTCCTTAACTCACTAAAATCGACTCCAAAATAATCTCATTTCTGGGTGTATCATTACCAAGCAGAAAGGGGTTAACATCGCAATGAAATTGAGGAAAAGAACTTTCAATCTTAATGAAATGAACGTTCTTGGAAGGGCACCATGCTGGAGACGCCGTCTCAGAGGAAGGAAACCTGCCTGCTGGAGAAATGGTCTGGTCTTGTTATCTTCCACCTCGAGTCACATCACTCGACTGGACTACGTTTTCCACTCGTATCATGTGCGTAAATACTGGGAAGATGGGAGATATACCCTTCCCCAACTTTTTTTGGGGGGGTGGGCAATTGGATCATCCCCCACACTTGTTTGTGCTGAATAAAAAAATTTAAGCGCCAATGCGCGTTTGGAAAGGGTTGGCAGATTTCGCGTACTGTTATTGGTCAACGCGTAGCAAACTCTTGGAGGCGCACTACTGTCAATCGACCGTATTGGGTTCATAAGGGATTGGAAGCCGTAGAGGGACCCAAACGAAACAAAGTTGGTGAATATTGGACCCTTATCCGTGGAGATGTGTGCTATGGCCGGGATTAAATAATTATACGCCTTTAAAAAATGTACTCAGCACATAAATGGAAATGTTGCGTTTAATATTATTCTCCATCATGCAGGCCTCGGCACACAAAATACAAGGACGGGTTAAGTCCAAACGGACATAGAAAAGATTTTGTGTGCACCCTTTGATGAACTGAGCCTCCGCCGCCTCTCGCTTTGATGGCGTTATGATTGTTGGTGTCAAAGGTCATCAGTGTTCCTATCTTTGGGATAGTATTGATGGTATTAAGTCACAGTCATCTGTGGAAGGATTTAATTAAGAGCAACTTCAAAAAAATCCAGTCTCTGATTATCTGAGGTTGCTCCTTCTCTTTTACCGTTCCAATCTTTCATTTGTTCTTCTAACATTTCTAGTGTTTTGTAAATCCACTTTTGTTACATCTCAGTCTGTTGGTTCGTCTTTGTTTTGTTTTGTCCCTGTTTTGTTTTGACTGTGTTGTATCGTAGTTGTCTTTCTTTCATGCATAATCTGTTGTCAGTCTTCCCTGTTTGTTCTTTTTCTTGTCCAATTAAATATGACATTTCTGTATAAGACTTTCAAGTTGTCTTCTGAGTGTGCCTCCGTATTTGCCCCCTTTTATTTCAGTGTCTCATGGTCTTAATTAATTTTCAATTTTGTTGTCAACAATCTTCCATTGGTGACCTTGTGTACAATTTGATTATACATTCCAATATGGAACTAAATTTTGAGTTAAAAAAAATTCAGCACCGCTGATGAAAAAATGCTGAGAAGACTAGTGAAAGTTTATCGTAGCTTCGCGTGCGTGGCCATGGCCGTGCACGCCCTCATCGATTATTATTTGCCAACCATTTTCGGATACTTTTGCATTACAACCAAAACCCTTTGCATCATGCATCGTCGGTATATGCTAGCGCATGTACATGTATATATGTATCTAGTCAAAAGAACATTCAAAATGGCAGCGCCTAGAACTTCAAGGCCCCATCTTGGTCGGAAAGAAGACGAAATGGACGAAAGAAAAATGATGGAAGAAGAAATGAACAGGTAATAATTGCAACAGTGCCTTCTTACTAACTCGAGAACTGTGGGGTCCGACGTCCGCCGTGCTCCCACGAACGTTCCACAGTTCTGGGGGTAGGCATGCCATGGTAGGGCCTGGGTATCTTCTTGTCGTTCAGAGATGCCAAGGCTGCAAGGTCAGACATGCATGTCACATGTTCAGAGACCAGCTACATTGTTCATGTACTAGGCCTACACGTTGTATTATCCGTTACATTTATCACCCCCGATTGTGGCTATCTGAGTGTCGGTCACTTCGCCCCTAACCACTTCGCCCATTCCCACTTTGCCTCAAATAAAGGTCAGAGAATCCAACGTCCGAAGGCCAAATCAAATGCTTCCGATCTCCCAACTTACCCTGACATTTCGGTGAGACCCTAACACTTTTATTGGCAAGTTAGAGAAAACAAATATATTAAATACAGTATTTCTCTTCTGTCATCACATACATGTAGGCCTACTTGTGTTTTTGTTTTCCTAGTTATGTTTGCAACGTGCATGTGAACAGCAACTTACCTGTAGTTTCATGAGTCTTTTTCGTGTTTTGCTGTCGCTGTAGTAAAACGCGTTCGCAAAGCGCTGGTTCCCGCCTTGCCGCACCCATGCAAAAGAATGTGTGATGGAGTGTGGTAAACAGTCAATTCATCCTGTGGGGATTGTATCTGTACATGTACGTGTCCTCTCGCTTTGATAAAAAACATCAGTGTTGCAAGATTTCTTCAAGTTAATTCACTGGACTTACAGTAGTACATGTAACTTGTCTCTGTGCTTTCTGTGTTCATGAGTTTCATTTTAGGTTGTTTTGCTGGTACTTAAAGCAAACATGTTTCCACAAAATTTCCTGGCGTAGTGCCCCAAGATTTACCCATGCTTAGGCACCTGTCTGGATGCATCGACCATTACCAGAATGATGTGTACAGAATAGTGTATTGCTGTGACATAAACTTGAAGAGGATGAGAAGCAAACCATGGACAACGTAGTTGACATTAATTTAGTGAATGCTGTAGAGTTTTCTATCACTCCATGCCGTTTGTGGAACTCTCTCGATCATTTGTTGAAGAGGCTTGTGCTTGTAACACCCTCGAGCGCGGACGGGGTAAAGTGGGGATGGGTCAAAGTGGGGATTGGACGAAGTGGGGATGGGGCAAAGTGGGGATGGGGCAACGTGGGGATGGGGCAACGTGGGGATGGGGCAAAGTGGGGATGGGGCAAAGTGGGGATGGGACGAAGTGGGGATGGGGCAAAGTGGGGATGGGACGAAGTGGGGATGGGTCAAAGTGGGAATGGGGCAAAGTGGGAATGGGTCAAAGTGGGAATGGGGCAAAGTGGGGATGGGGCAAAGTGGGGATGGGGCAAAGTGGGGATGGGGCAACGTGGGGATGGGACGAAGTGGGGATGGGGTGAAGTGGGAATGGGGCAACGTGGGGATGGGGCAACGTGGGGGATGGGGCAACGTGGGGATGGGACGAAGTGGGGATGGGGTGAAGTGGGGATGGGGCAACGTGGGGATGGGACGAAGTGGGGATGGGGCGAAGTGGGAATGGGGCAACGTGGGGATGGGACGAAGTGGGGATGGGGCGAAGTGGGAATGGGGGCAACGTGGGGATGGGGCAAAGTGGGGATGGGACGAAGTGGGGATGGGACGAAGTGGGGATGGGGCAACGTGGGGATGGGGCAAAGTGGGGATGGGACGAAGTGGGGATGGGGCAAAGTGGGGATGGGACGAAGTGGGGATGGGGCGAAGTGGGGATGGGGCAATGTGGGGATGGGGCAAAAGTGGGGATGGGACAACGTGGGGATGTAACCGGGATCAGGTCAGACCCAGTCTGTAAACTACATGAAACCGGGGTCAGGTGAGACCCAGTCTGTAAGTACATGTAACCGGGATCAGGTCAGACCCAGTCTGTACACATGTAAGTACATGTACATGTAACCAGGATCAGGTCAGACCCAGTCTGTAAGTGCATGTAACCGGGATCAGGTGAGACCCAGTCTGTAAGTACATGTAACCAGGATCAGGTCAGACCCAGTCTGTAAGTACATGTAACCAGGATCAGGTTAGACCCAGTCTGTAAGTACATGTAACCGGGATCAGGTTAGACCCAGTCTGTAAGTACATGTAACCAGGATCAGGTCAGACCCAGTCTGTAAGTACATGTAACCGGGGTCAGGTCAGACCCAGTCTGTAAGTACATGTAACCAGGATCAGGTCAGACCCAGTCTGTAAGTACATGTAACCGGGGTCAGGTCAGACCCAGTCTGTAAGTACATGGAACCGGGATCAGGTCAGACCCAGTCTGTAAGTACATGTAACCAGGATCAGGTCAGACCCAGTCTGTAAGTACATGTAACCAGGATCAGGTTAGACCCAGTCTGTTAGTACATGTAACCGGGATCAGGTCAGACCCAGTCTGTAAGTACATGTACATGTAACCGGGATCAGGTCAGACCCAGTCTGTAAGTACATGTAACCAGGATCAGGTGAGACCCAGTCTGTAAGTACATGTAACCGGGATCAGGTCAGACCCAGTCTGTAAGTACATGTAACCGGGATCAGGTCAGACCCAGTCTGTAAGTACATGTACATGTAACCAGGATCAGGTCAGACCCAGTCTGTAAGTACATGTAACCGGGATCAGGTCAGACCCAGTCTGTAAGTACATGTAACCGGGATCAGGTCAGACCCAGTCTGTAAGTACATGTAACCGGGATCAGGTCAGACCCAGTCTGTAAGTACATGTAACCGGGATCAGGTCAGACCCAGTCTGTAAGTACATGTAACCGGGATCAGGTCAGACCCAGTCTGTAAGTACATGTAACCGGGATCAGGTTAGACCCAGTCTGTAAGTACATGTAACCAGGATCAGGTTAGACCCAGTCTGTAAGTACATGTAACCAGGATCAGGTTAGACCCAGTCTGTAAGTACATGTAACTGGGGTCAGGTCAGACCCAGTCTGTAAGTACATGTAACCAGGGTCACGTTAGACTATTTAGTTACAATGCCGATAAACCTAATATGTACCAATCCTTAATCTTCCAATTTAAATATGGTTTTTGCTCTAGAGAGGTTTTTGGTCAAAAAGCTACACAGTTTGCATGTGCATCTCAACATTTTTCATTTTGACATTTTCAGTTTTCTGAAGACAGACACAAGGCTTACATACACCTGTACATGAAAGACAGTGACTTCTAAAATTCATCATTACAAATATTTTTGTATAGTGAACAGACGTTTACTGTCATTTGCCCCTTACGTGTCAGTGGAGTCTGTTACCGATATATGCATGTACAACCACCGTCTTTGCCTCATGTAGAGAATTTTATCCTCTAATCAGCCAGTAAGGTTGGCCTCAGTGCCTCAACCATGTTAACTGCTTGTGATGGTCTCTTTTCCTAGTTGACACACTTAAATTTTGTTCCTTTAAAGGTTTGAGCAGGAGATTCAGACCGGTCAAGATGAGGAGGAGGCTGATCTCCAAGGCTCCGCCTCCCCTGGACCTCCCATGGTACCACCTGGATACCCCCAAGCCCTCTCTGTCCTTGGCACACCTGATCCTAACCTCATGACCCTACGCTTTCCAGCCCCGCCTGAAGTAACCCCTCCTGCCCCTCAACCGATGACCACGCCTGCTCCTTCCGAGCCACCCAGCCTTCATCCACCGACCCCAGGTGGTGCCCCACTGAGGTTTGCCGTGCTGCCCCCTCCCCCTTCCCCCCAGGAACCATTCCCACATCCACCCCCCCTAGAGCCCCCAAGCTCCTATCAGCAGCCTCCCAGTACCGAAGGTCAGAGGTTACCAGTGCCAGGTCAGATGTCGTCACAGCCATTTCCACCAGGGGTTCAACAAGTTGTTGGTTAGTACAGAATTTTGAAATGTACTTGTACATGCATAGATGGAGAAAAAATCAGTGTGGGACAGGAAATTGGATGCATCATATCAATCAACCTGATCATTTACATCTAACTGTAAATATGCATTTCTGTATGCTTGGGTTTGTAATGTTGATTTGGTGCAAGACAAGTTGTCTTTATGGATATTAGTCAGTGTGAAGGGTGCAAGACAAGTTGTCTTTATGGATATTAGTCAGTGTGAAGGGTGCAAGACAAGTTGTCTTTATGGATATTAGTCAGTGTGAAGGGTGCAAGACAAGTTGTCTTTATGGATATTAGTCAGTGTGAAGGGTGGAAGACAAGTTGTCTTTATGGATATTAGTCAGTGTGAAGGGTGCAAGACAAGTTGTCTTTATGGATATTAGTCAGTGTGAAGGGTGCAAGACAAGTTGTCTGTATGGATATTAGTCAGTGTGAAGGATGCAAGACAAGTTGTCTTTATGGATATTAGTCAGTGTTTTTATTAGTAAGTGTTAACATTTTTATGTTTATAAAAACATGCTTATTTACATTTGTTGTTTAATTGTACATTCCTATTTAACATCAGTAATTGAGTATTGTTTTATCCTTCTGTAGCTGAGGCACAACCATTGCCTCCAAGGCCTGCATTTGTACCCCATTCAGTCCGTGCACGCGCCCCAGTTCCAGCACACCGCCCCCCTATGAACCCCATGCATCGACCTCAAATGCCCCATCACCCAGTCCCACCTTTTATAAACTCCTTACCAAGACCTCGTGGTCCTATGAACTTTCCGGCCATGCACCACCCCGGTGGGCCCCCACAGGGACCCCCTCCAGGCCCCATGTTGCCCCCTGGCTATCCTATGATGCCACCACGGCCAATGAGAATGGCGCAGCCTTCACCAACAGTCATCCAAGCTAAGCCAGTCAAATTCAGCCAAACCAAAAAGGAAGAAAAGACTGACAGGCCATCGGGAACTCCAAAAGTGGAATCTGTCACAATTTCACAGCAAGCATATAAGGGTATTTATTCTTTCTTCAAACTCTATATAGAGGGTTTGCGATGGTTGTCACCTTGCTGGCCAGTGCTTTTGTTCCACTGGGTATGCACAAAGGAAGTTTCCATGTGAGACAAAGAAATGCCCTGCAAGATGGCTACCATGCAGAGCCACTATCGATACATCAACCCTGAAGCTATAGCCATTAGTATCAAAGATGAAAATGGTGGAGCTACTGGCTATGGCTTACATAGGCACTGGTATTATCTGTAGCCACAGCCAAGTTATTCAGATATTGCCTTTAGAATGCAGTGATTTAATCAGTATCAGGTACCAGCAACGTTGAGACTCTTTCACCCACTTTTTGGGTAGCTGGTATGTAATATTAGGCCGTATCCAAATAAACATGGCTTCACCTTGAAATTACACATGACCCAATGGGAAGTGGCTGTAGCCAGTATCATACATCATGCATAATTTCAAGCCTGGGCCCACTGATTTAGACGCAGTCTATACTACTGGTAAAGGCTGGTTCATATTTTGCACGAAAGTGCAAACAAACGAGAATTTTTGATGTCAGATTAAATATTCGCATTACGAATTTGCAAGCATTCAGCACATTTCAACTTGAGCAATGTCAAATTTGCTTCACTTTTGCACTCGTGAGGTATAAACCAGCCTTAAATGTAAACCAATAATTTTAGAGTGTGTTATATTGTGTGATTATGCTTGTGCAATTACATTTCTGCTGTGATTCCTTTCCTTGTAAACAAACTTAGGCTAAGCAGCCATCTTGAATTGTTTTCTTCGTAGATTATGCTATTTTTGGTCTTTGTTTCTGACGTACAAGACATAATTCAAATTGAGTGTGAGTTTGAATAGATATTACTCACGCCGCTACATGTATCTTAAAGTAATCATCAACTAACCATTACAATTACTGGAACCAGGTGAATTTTCTTGTTTAACTAGAACTTATTTGAAGGACCAGAAAAGCTGAGAAAAACCAAACAAGTTCCAAGAGAATGGCATGATGCTATAATAAGTATAAGACAAGTAACTTGCTGTGCCAAGTGAAGCCTACTGGTCATGTCCCATGTTAGTACACAAACCAAAGGAAAACTTGACATATTCTCAAATCTGCGTCTGTATTCTGAAATGATGGGCCAACAAAGCTGATTTGCACACAAACCCCAAAAAATGTACCATCGGTGATGGAGCATTTTGGCCTACTTTATGTAAACACGAAAATATGTGCACTTATTTGCTGCGGATGAAATTTGCAGAGGCATTTCGATATGTCAGGTTGATGACAAAATAATCAATGTATTCGTAGTTTGTAATGGTTTGAAATTTGTTCCTTCTTATATTAATGTGTTCTATAAATGCGCATGAATTCAATATGTCTGCTTTCAGGATGACATCGAATTTCTCTCTGCATTGCGCTAGTGCTATCTGGTAATTATGGCTCTGCGGAAACTCAGGCATATCAGAATATATCCGTTAGTGCAGTATATGTCCGAGTGTTTTTATGAGAGCAAACATTTGCTACCGTTTTTCCCTCAGTGCAAAGCCCTGCATTTACCCAGCCTGCTGCAGCCAGCCAGCTACCTGGCATGTATGCAGCAACAGCAGCGGTAGCGCAGCCTGCAGCAGTTGACTACAGCACCATGGCACAGCAACAACAGCAACATCAGAATGCAGAGGCTGTCGCCGGCACCTCCACAGCAGAGCAAAAGAAGAAGGAGAAAAAGAAGAAGTTTATACGGACTGCAGCTAGCACCGTCTGGGAAGATGATAGTTTAGCTGAATGGGATTCAAGTAAGTCAACTGTTTACTCCAATAAGGCGCTGTGCAGGTTGCACGGAAATCATGTACTTATTCTTGGAACAGGTACATGTACGTGTACTTGCATTCACCATGATTCCTTCAAAAGACGTACAATATTAGTTATCACGAGTGCCGAGTGGTATACGGTACACAGACACATTGCATTCTGTATTCCAAGAGTGCAGGTGTAATAACAAATTTATCTTCAAGCAAACATGACGTACAGTTATAAGGGCCTGTGTGCGCAAACCCCCCACTTTTGAATTTCAAGAATAATTTTGAAGTTGTGCATATTGCCTTAAGTGTAAAAATCACGCATTGTGTTGAGTTAGAATTGCGCATTACTGGAGGTTTGACATGGACCGTGCAACATGGTTACATGTCACACTGCTTGTTGCCATGGATCGATGAATCAGTATTGGGAATTCAAGTTCACCTGAAGATAAGTACATGTAACAGAACACAAAGTAGAGATTCCTTTCATGTGCAGTCTCCTTCACTAAAGGACTGTCAACATTGTAGTTGTAGAAGACTTTCAGCAATAGTGTATGTGTGTGTCAGACTGGATTTCAGAACAAGTTTGACTTCCTTGTTGTAATACATGCATTTTGTTTAGCAGTATATACATGTACACTGTATGGACATGGACTTGTGGTCAACCAAACCAAAACGGGAACTGGTTATCCATTAGAGTGGTTCAGTATCTTACATGTATAAATAGGTATTTTCTAACACCCTTCATGGCTTTTACAAACTTTCCCAAGTCCTTTAAACTCATTGGGCAAATGTTTAACCTTTCAGGTGGTATGAAATGACATGTACATGTAAGTTAGTAGTGACTGGCCTACATGGTCCTTAACCCTAACGTTCCCAATCCATCAATTTACAACAACAGAGTTTGTTGAAATTTGATGGGTTGAGGTCCGTGTACATACATGTACATATGAAACTTATTACACGTAGTGTTAGATTATGACAGGACGAGCACTGTACAGATGCAGTAGCAGTGATGGGTTTTGACTGAGTGGGGATGGTTGGTAACGCCCAGTACCTGCTGCTGGGTGTTTGATGAATGGTGCTGCTGGAATGTGTGTGCCTGTAAACGATGGGGGTCATTTGGTCATGTACCTGTACTTAACCCCTTCACAGCGGGATTCTTTTGAGGGTGACTGCTGGGCTGTGGTATGCCCTGAATGGAGGGCTTTGTCCAGCAGCAGGCCCCATTGAACCAGCAGCTGCATAGTGAATAGACTGTATGAGTGGTATGCACTAATCCTCACGCAATGGGTAGTAGCAGTCCTCTGTAGGGAGGGTTAAGGAGTAGAATAAATTGGCCCAGTGTGTTTGGTGACCTTGCTTTTTTAAGAGAAGTCAAAGATAAAAACAAAGAAATCTGTGCCCCTACAAAAAACAACTACAGTGTTGTATAGCCCTGCAGTTGTTGGCTCTTGAAGGGACGAGTACATGATGTTCCCATTCCTTATATGACCAAGAACCCCCACTCAGCCAAAACCCAACAATTTACTGCCTGTTGGAGTTTGTTGGGCTGTGTACTGATATGGCAAGTGGACTGTTGGAATCCGGCGGGTTGAATACATATACCCCACCCTGCAGCGAAAGGGTTTTGGAATTTGACTGGATGGGTCAGCCTTCAAGAAAAAATGCTGAGAGGGTGAGGGTTAATCTATGGCAATATGGGAGAAACCAGGCAGTGGTATTGGTCAAAGCCAGGGCTGTGATATAGACTTCATTCACAATTAACCAAGTTGTATTTTCTCTTCCAATGTCAGATGACTTTAGGATCTTCTGTGGTGACCTTGGCAATGAAGTAACAGAAGACCTTTTGGCTAAAGTCTTTGGCAGATACCCATCATTTCTCAAAGCAAAGGTAATAATCATTATTGTGTTCAAGTGTCCATGAAGCTGTTGTAGAAAATCATGTGAGTTTGCAAATGATGTGAACTACATGTATTTAAATGTCATCGCCTTTCATAAGGCAGGAGTTAAACTGGTGACAAAGATAGCAAAGATTACCTTTGCATAAGACATTTGTTATGAACTGCAAACAAAATTGAGCTGTTAACTCCTTATTGAGCTGAAATGGCTTAAGGTATGGTGCTAGCCCCAGATTTGGTGAGCGATGCATAAAGATGATGACTTGGAACATTGGACACCACACCTTGATAAGTATGCAATCAGTTACACTGAAATTACATCAGCAGAGGATGGGATAAAACCCAGTATTACACTGTATGGATGCTTATCAAACTTAACGATACAACCTTGCAGGCCAATTTCTGAAATGCCCTGATGTTGTTAGCAGAAGATTGTGGCTTTGAATCTCCTCTTTCTGACATTATGAACTTTTTTCAAACTCTCTTTCTCTCTTTGACTGCACTGCATTGATGTTCTTACTTCTACATGACTACTTTTTAATAGTGAAAAACCATACAGCACCATTCATGCCATTAGAACTTCTGTGTTCCAGACATAAAAGTCTCTGTAAAAGTTGTAACAAATGTATGTATTGTAGTTTGTGCGTCACTTTGGTACATTTCAAAAAGACAAGGTTGGTAGAGAACACAGCAGGCAATGTGAACATGTTTAGTGCATGTGAGTCGTCATACAGACATGTTGCTTAGGCTGACTTTGCACATGAGTATTGCGGCCCCCTGAATGATCTTCAAAACATTTCATTTGGGGCATACACTGTTTGAATACCAAACTGACTCATTCTGTATGATAAATGTATTAGGCATAAAAGAATTAAACTAAGAAATAAATAAATTAGTTAATTATGAAATACACTTCCATCTGAAATGGTTTAAATCTCTTTTTGCCCATGCAGGTTGTTAGAGACAAGCGCACAAGCAAGACTAAAGGTTATGGCTTTGTCAGCTTCAAGGATCCTAATGACTTTGTACAGGCAATGCGGGAATGGAACGGTAGGAAATGATACAAGATTAACAAACCTGTCTTTGACCTCCTCTAGGTCTCGTTTGGCAACCTGCTCTATACATATTATATGCCACACAGTCCCATACAGCTGAAAGGAAAACCTTACTAACTGCAGCCAAATGTGACTTCCCAAACTTATAATAAGCTCTGCAGTAACTAAACTCCACTCTTTTCCCAATGTTTTTGCATAGTGCGCCGTTTCTTACAATGACTGTTAAATCCAACAGCAGCTGTACATTTTTGGCCTTCGTTACATTTTTGCATTTAACAGGGTTGGAAAAAAAAGTCCATGCCAACAAGATTCAGTGTCCTTCATCATTCTGTTGATGAATATTTATTTCTGCAAACCATGCTTTGCAACGTGAATGCCTAGTACCTGCAACTTTAGAGTTTTTTTTGTAAACTTATACCAGCAGGGTGTTGGGTAAGAATCAATAATATACTACGTACTACTTGCTTCACCAACAAATGCGGATTTCTTATCCGACTTAATTTAGAGGCAAGACAATGTAAAGTACAATTGATTTCATGGAATGGGTCAGATACACACTCCATTGATTTCAAGAACTTTTGCCAAATTAATCTGCAAAACAGATCACAAAAACAATTCCTTTTATCGGAATTATCTTGGTATGGCTTTTACCTAGTAAGCAGAAGGCAAATAAGTGGCCATTCAATTATGTCCAATGAGAATTTGCACTAAGGAAACTGGTATGGATTTGGTCTCTTCCAGATGTACATGTAAACTGTTGAACGTGAAAATAAAGATGTCTGTAGAAAACTAGAAATCAAGTCCAAATAAAAAACAACTGCCATGTTCACTTTTAGTCTCAATTAATAACACTATTTTTGAGAACTGTTTGCAAAGATTGATGTTTATTATCCAAACAGTTATTTTTTCCTTATGAATACCTTTCCTATAATGCTTCCTTGGAAGTGTGGACTCGTTACCTTGCTGACATCAGTTATAAGTGAACACTTTGGAAGGGGGACTTTAATTAATTCAGTTGAAGGATAAGAGAGATCAGAAAATCAGACCCACTTTTCTCTTGTGACGGTATAAATTAATACTCTCATTTTGGTAATAACATAATGGCTTCATTTGGCTCATTCCAATGTTTTCTTGTCACAGGGAAGTATGTTGGTAACCGGCCCATCAAACTAAGGAAGAGCACTTGGAAAGATCGCAACATGGACACTTACAGGAAGAAACAGAAGGAGAAACAAAAACTAGGACTGAGATGATGAATCTGCTAGACACTAAAGTCAATGTATAAACAGTGTAGTTATCAGAGATGTACTGCACAGTACGTATTGTGAGTCTGTTACAAGACCATTACAAGTCCAGACTAGCCACAAGCAGTATCATATTGTATTTAGGTGTTGAGTTTTCGGGGGGGGGGCAAATAAATTTTTTTCCCCTTGGAATGATTGTCCAAATTTTTCATCTTTCACCGAATCACTATCAGAAAAGGCAGTACTTTTTCTCAAGTTTGGCATTTTAATTTTTCCTTGAAAAATGGCAATTTTCCCCTAGAGGTAGGGAGGTTCCCTGCCCCCACCCAACTTGATATGCCACTGATCGCGAGCTGTTTGAATGAATTTGACAGAAGAGTCTGTTTTGTTTTCCAATTTCCAACGGTTACTCTCTTGATCAATTCGGGATCGACCTGACTACAACGCTGCCTTTGTGGATTAGACTTGATGTATTGTCAGGCACCCCGACTTCTTCAAAACTTCAAGATTGAAGGCATTTTTTAACCTGTGACGTGACTCAGAGCTGTGTTTCCCATGTAAGACATTCTCGGCATTAATAGTTTGGCCACGTTTTCCCAGTGCATTTTCTATAGATTGTTTCCTTTGGTGTCGTCACGCTGTTGTCCAAGAACTCGCGCTACCTATGCTAAGTCTGCCACAGCAACTTCTGTGTGTGTTTTAAAGGGTGTGAGCGCGCCCTTGACGACAGTCCATATGATGCAGGATATGGGTGGAGAGCACCCCCCCGCCTTTGTGTTGGTTATTGTTTGATCAGAATCTTAGGAATTCTTTACAGGCATCTAGGGGGATGTGTTAGGTAACAATAGTCTGGAGTGTGTATAGGGATTGGACATTTGGGGGGTACCCATCGGCCCCACATCGTCCGCGGTATCCGACAGTGGCACTAAAGACACCAGGCCATGGTAGAGTAGACTTCATAGCCAAGATCAAAGTCAAGGTACCAAACATCCTTGAAGTGTTGTTCACAAAGGAAGTATTGAATGTACCCCTAGAGCTTAGCAGTGGACCTGTTGAATAACATTACTGAAAATTTAGTACAGGCTTTGGATATCACAGTCGGACAGAGCTGTTATCTGGAAACCATTGTCGGCCATCAAGGATTCAAATCTAGATTCGCCAAGTTGTACCGACATTAGTCATGCTGAACAAGTATAGGCCTGCATGTATTTGAAACAAAATCAAGAAGTCGTTACAACGTATTTTAATGGCAAATCTGAATAAAGATTTCTTGACTGTTGACTGCTTATTTTGAATTCGCATTTAAATCTGTTATGTACATATACATACGTAAAATGGGCAATAAAGTTGTTCACGTGGAATTCACTGGTGCAACACTTTGGGTTTTTCCCATAATTCCTGAATCGAGACGAGGCTTAAGGCTGTTTCCGAATTACTTGGCTGTGGCTAGAAATTACACACGAGTCTATGGTAGTAGCTGTAGCCGGTTCCCATTGTGTGTAAATTCAAGCCGCAGCCGAGTGATTCATGGCAGAGGACAAGTACTCGCCCACCACGAAAGCAAAGAAAAATACACTGGGTAGGTCGGAATGTTGCAGGTACATGTACGTGATATCTACGCCAGGCATACCCTGCAGACTACTAGTGAAATCTCCAGTTTTGTAACACTGACCGTAATTCCACCGACCATGAAACTTTACGACATGAATCAAGAGTTGAACAAACTATACGACTCGTCTAGTAAGATTTAAGAAAACGCTTTAGATTTACGGGGAAAAGCTCTTGATACTTCCTGTGAAAGGTGCTGGTACTCATTGAAAGGCAAGCAAATTGTTTCTGGGGAAAAAAATCGAGTTGACTTTTAGTTTGCAAACCTGGTTCCCATTAATTTTTTACCGGTTGGTGACTAAAATGCCACGTGCAGTTGTTCATGTTGCTAGGACATTAGTGATTGACGGCAAGGTAAGGTAGACTAGATGCACGGTGAATGGGTTGAACTGAAATAAGAGGGATTTGGTACACCCACAAAAACTATTCGTAACGATTGCTTAACTCCTGGTTTTCTGGTTTCCATAGCAACTCGTCTGTAAGCAGTTGAAATGGCGCCTGTTCTGTTCCTCCTTATTTCAGAGCAAAAGTAGTTCTTACGATTATACTGGCTGGACAACAAAGGTTCTGCTCATGCTGACAGGAAATGAATTAAATGTGCTGCGCATTTGAAAAGGTTGAACACAAGTTTTCAACTCGAGTGAATTTTGCTGCAATTATTTTTGGATGATGGATTAGCTTAGCTTGTACGTTTACCTGAAGTATGAAGCGATCTTAATGCTTGGACAGCCGCTGTTCTTTTTATTGGTCAGTGCCGAAGTCACATGGCTATGATACGAAGCCCTCAGATCTTGCAATTTATGGAAATGAGCCAGGCACAGTTAAGTAACCTTAATGTGCCGGTGTCTTTACGAAACAACCATCGTGATTGGTCACCTTGCGAGAATCACGCTCCGAAAGTGTGCGTTAAATCTGTGGGGTATAAAAGAACATTTTCGTTGGACATAAAGCATACCAAGTCTTGGATCTTACGGAAAACGTACTGAAATTTGTCGTTGGTAAGTTAATTGATTTGATTTTTTATTTCAATTTAGAAGTTAGATCGCCCCTTTGAGCTGCCACATTTGGGTGTACTTAGGACCTAATGAGGGTGCATGTGATTTTAATGCACGATACACGCATTCGGACTAGGAAATTACACCGGACTAAAATTATGAAGAAAGCTGTTGTAAATAAAACAACACGAAAACGGGGGCGAGATGGAAGGTGAAATCTGAACATGAAGATTTTCCTCTTTGCGGACAATGAGTTATATCTTTCTCTTTTTAACTGCAAACAGAGGAAAGGAGAAAATTAGAAAGAGTATCCATTCCCCGACAAAGAGAGGGATATTCAGAGTACCTCCTGTAGATGCACACTAATCTGTGAAATAAAACACCTGAATGTGAAATGTAGGAAAACAAGAAAAAGTAAACTCTCTGCAGTTCAAAACGATCTTCAGATTTTGTGACGCCGTAACGTATCCTCTTTGGCTTTCTATAAGGGAAACTGTAAATGCAATCCGAGCAGAGCTGGACGCTCATAAATGCGGGTATTGGGCGTTGGCGTGTACAGACCTGATGGATATGAAAGCTGGCTGACATCGCAGAACTTATAGTTCTTGCCATTTTACACAATAAAAGAGATTTGAGGCTTTCACTGTGTATGCAGAGACAAAATGACCAAGTTATTATTGAAACATAGCGCCTGCCTTATTCCGTATTCCTTAAGGCGCTTTAAAATCAATTAAAATGATAAATATTAAAGACAATGAGTTAAAAATGGTAAGTTGGACGCAGGCCCAATCCAAAAAACACCCACATTTAATATGGCAAATTCACACAATAAATACTTTCTAAAATATGTGTTAAGATTCTCCTTGAAAGACTACACTAATCGAAGCTCCAGTGGTAGGCTATTTCCAAAGGACTGGGCCAACCTGTGAGAATGATCGAAATCCATATCATTTTGATTTGGCTTTTGGCACTACTAGCAACAGCTGATTTTCTAAACGCAAACTCCTGCCTGGTTGAAATGTAGTTAACAGTGTTTGCAGGTAATCGGGGGGCAGCACAATGCACTAGTTTGTAAGCATAGAAAATCAACTTGTACTCAATTCTATGACTGGCAACTAAC
>NC_141786.1:20111696-20238576 GCF_054643075.1 Acanthaster planci | reverse complement strand
ACTGTTTAGTGCTGAATGACACGTTACTGTGTATTACCGTAGTTTGTTATGGTGCAGCTGTGGCTAGGTTCGTCCCAACAGAATGGAGTCTCGACACAACGGTGTGGAAATGAGTTGAAAGGGAGACTGGGTTGAAGGGACTGGCTTTGAAGTTCATGACAAACTTTGGTTTGCAAATTACTGTGCACTGAAGCGTAAGGCAGCTTTGAGAATGTACCGTACAGTTTGGAATAGACATCAATGTCAAACCAACGCAGGCCTGGCCTTATGTACCACTCGCTGTACATTGCTTGCGTATCCCTACACACCACACCTTGTCGGCGCCATTTTCCAGGAAACACTTCGCGTCTACACTTTCCAAAATCTGTGCTACAGGTGTGATTTCTACATTACAAGAGTGGAAGAATCTCGATAAAACTCTAGACAAGTCAATCGATTCAATTTAAAAAGGAAAGCAAGGACGTTCCTTTGAATGGTAAGTGAAATACCTTCCGTTGCAAAAATCTTTCAAAGAACTTGTCAGTGGTTTGTTTGAAAAGGTACGTGGCAAAGTTGCCACATCGGTAATTGCCGGCGATAGGACATAGAGTACGGGCTACGAGATCAGTCCAGATTCTGGTCCCAATGGCTTCAACGTTTCCCCAAACCAAAAAGTTTAAAAGGTAGCACAATTTGGGGAAGGGATCTAATGTTAAAGGGAACTCACAGTGGAGTCAATCTGTGTTGAAAACTGGGCAGATGGAGGACGGAGAAATTATGGGGGGACGATTTGCCCGGTCATGAAAATTCGACATGATGGGGGGGGGGGGGATGTTCTTGATAAAGATGTACTTCTGTGATGTGTATTCAATTCATGCAGAATCTTTAACCAAAATGGTATACTTATGGCTTTCTAAAATTGCTTTCGCTTTTCTGATACAGTGATATTGCATTTCAATCGTTGGGAAATCCTGAAAATTCAACACAATCCGCTCTACATTTTTTTTCTCATCACAAACAAAAGTGGGGATGATTTAATAGCCCATACCCCCACCAAGGGGGGTATATTTCCCCATCCCCCGGGATTTACACACCATGGGGGCTCAATAGTCAGTTCATGAACAAGTTGGAGAGGACGAGAGCTACATCTACGTATCTTTTAAAACGCGTTAGCGTTAAATGGACCATGCAGTAACTTCAAATAGCACCATGGTGTTTCAAGTCTCCTTCATTTCATTTTCTTTTATTCTCATTTCATCTTTACGTTGGGGCCTTTTGTTTTACACTGAAAGGAACCTAAATAACTGTGATGTAATTTCAGAGGCAGTTGAAAAGAAGGGCAAAGGAGCTGTATTTGAATTTTAGGCAAGAATTTCCGATATATGCCAAAAATTGATCACATCCAATTATGACACCTTGGCTTCAAGCCTGAGGGAAACCTTTTCAGCTGTAACGTATCTGCGTCTTGTACAGATAATCCCACTGGTCATGAAACGGACCTCTGATTTATTGCTTATTGTCGACGTTTTCTCTTACAAAATAGACAGGCCATGTTGCCGTGTAAATCATCACAGAACGACGTTATAGCAAGGAAAGGGGTTCAAAATGTGAAACGGAACTTGTCACGTTGAAACACGAGAAAAACATGCTTCATGACTCACTGGCCTACCGTCATGAATTAGAAACTGAACTGCGGATTAGAAACAAAAACAGTTTTGTCTGTGGAAACTATTCCACAAATAGTCAAATTATACTGCAGGAAAACACTACTAAAAGCGTTCTCCTGTCTCCCTTTATTGGCATTTATTTATTAGCACACCCGCTCACAACTATGCATGTTACATTTGAATAAAAAACGCGTCACAAAAACTCCAAATTAAACAAAAAATGGGCGCCTCCGGTATCCTGAGTGTAATCTTTATCACGATTTTGTACCCGCTCCTTTTGCGTAAAACGAAGCATGCCAGATGAACTGCAAGATTGCAGTGCCCAATGCCTGGGCAATGCAACTATTGAATCATGTCGTTATTTCATTCACATCGGCATGATCAATTTCAAATAGTCAAGAGATGTTGACCATACTTGATGGCACTATCGGACACATTCCAGAAAGTGTGCCTGAAAATGTCTGCGTGTTGCTGCAATAGCATCTGCTGTATTCGACGTCATTGGTCTTTTCTTTCCATTATCTAATAATTATTCCTGGCACAAAGAGCGTGGGTTTGAAGTGTCCTGTGTTTTTTTTTGGGGGGGGTGTCCTAAAATACAATTTGGAAGGGAAGTTTGGCGGCCTTGTCCGGGAGAAACAGACTCAAAAAACAGAGGAAATCAAATTGTTCCCACAAGTATTTCCTTCACTTTGAACTCGTTCATGCGGTTGTTTGTTCAAAGAAGAACATTTTTCACAGTTTAATTTATAGAGGACCTTTGTTTCTAATTTGCCTTATCACGTAGAAATGGCGACAGGATCAGCAATGAGTTCGGCTCTAGAGACGATCAGCAGACATCATCTTGAATGCCCCATTTGCAGTGAGAGATTCCAACGACCCAAGATACTGGACTGTCTGCATAGTTTCTGTGAGCAATGTCTGCTGACATGCTGCAGCGCGAAGCACCAAGGCTGTACAGAGATTCCTTGCCCCTTGTGTCGACAAGAGACACAACTTCCGGAGGCGGGGGTTAGAGGCCTGAAAACCAACTTTTATCTGATCGGTCTTGTTGAGGAGATTGAAGTACAGGAAAAGTTGGTGTGTTCGGGTGAGACGAAGCTGCTCTGTGAGACATGTGATGATGGCAATGAGGCAACGCATCGCTGTCTGGACTGTGAACAGAATATCTGCTCACGTTGTCGAAGTACTCAGCTACGAACTGTTGTTTCAGCAAATCACACTATACCCCCATTAGAGGAAATTCGTCAAGGGAAGATAAAAATGACCAAGAAGTCCGAAACATATTGTCCAACGTGTTCAACTCACGAGGGTAAAGTGACGCGATTCTTCTGCACAACTTGTGAGACATTAATCTGTCAAGATTGTACTGTGATAGACCACTGCAAACCGCAACACGCACACATTGATATAAAACAGGCCACTTCAACATACAAAGAGTCATTAGCTGACTTGTTTTCCCCCCTCGAGAAGATCCTGAATGAACTCCAAGAATCTCTTGAGATAGTTTCAAAAATGAAACAAGAGCTCGATATCAGAGTAGAGAACGTAATTTCAGTGGTGCATACCAAGGCAGCTGAGATAAGAGAAGAAGTCACTACTCAAGAAAATCGTATCATCCATGAAATAACAAATATCCAAAGCGATCGTCTTCAAAAACTGGCAGAATATGAGAAAACAATGAGTTTGGCATCGGAAAGAATACAGCATTCATTGGAGACAGCAAGAGAGGTGACAAGGACGGCAGCGGATAGTGAGTTCCTCTCACTCTACGCACCAATCAACAAAGACTTGAAATTGTTGGCAGGTCAAACTATTCCCAGAGTTGACAAGAGGCTTGGATTTCTGAAGTTCAAGCCGAGTGAGGGGGTAGGTGACATCAGTCTGGGCAAGGTGATGATGGAAGAAAAGTGGGAGCAGCGATCTGTGTTTGGTAGCATGGGAAGCGGTCCAGGAGAGTTCTTTGGGGCTTGGGGCATTGCTGCTCGTCAGCCTGATGACGTTTCATTGGCTGAAATCTGGACCAAACGAGTTGTGATCTACAGCATCGATGGTAATCAGAAAGGCACAATCCCGATGGAAGGACGTAAGTTTGGATATAAATTGCCCACAACGATACACTGCTGCTTTTTTTATTGTAAATAAATTCATGATTTATTTTGGAATTACGATTTCAAACAGTGGTGTATCCTGCCTGATGTGTGTGTTGGGGGGCAAATTCAAAAGCAAAATGCTTATTCAACATGATGGTAGGGAGACAAAATGTCGAAAGCCTTAGGCCTACTCACAGTCCCAACTCCCTTGCTTCAATTTCGTGGTGTTGTTTTCTGAGGGTTTGTTCATGTTTGATAAATACTTGGAAATATACTGATTACTTTTTCTTACTCACCTATGACGTAATCTAAAACAAACAGGCTAAACAACCCGTCGGTTGGTTGCAAGTTGCCGCCGCTGCATACGCCACTGGTGTCAAGCCACATAACAAATCTAAAGGCTTTTGGCAGAGTCACATGGTACCTAGACGGAGGAGGCTCTAAGAGAAAAAAATGATTGGCATGTTTATTTTTCCAGATATTGCAGTAAAGTGTATTTAGAGAATTTTCTTCTCCCCAAAAAGACTACACGGCGGCTTAATTCTACAATACCTGGATTCTTAAAAAAAAAACCAGTGAACCTCAATTCCGGATCCAACATTTTTTTAAACATTCAGGCAAATATATGTCAAATGACGACAAAACAGATACAGGCTTCCAATTCACTGCAA
Organism: Acanthaster planci; assembly: GCF_054643075.1. Taxonomy (NCBI): domain Eukaryota; kingdom Metazoa; phylum Echinodermata; class Asteroidea; order Valvatida; family Acanthasteridae; genus Acanthaster; species Acanthaster planci. The sequence continues at coordinate 20,234,166 of NC_141786.1, read as the reverse complement.
CAAATGTTGGACACGTTGCATCTACACAATGGCTCATGATCAACATTTCTTCCCGTAAAGGCTCAATGCGCATTTCTGTTTTTGTGAAGTATCTATTTGCCAGCGTTCATTCGTCCATGTTTAAATACTATGCAGCACAGGTAGTGAGCGGTAACGAGAGGAACGCCCTCTTGCTCCTTATTTTGACGGAAAAAAATTTACTTTCTTTTCCTAAAGTTCGTTGCCACACGACCGAGTGTTCTAGTGTATAAATATTACGAATATTTAAAGCAAGCCTGGCAACAACGAATGCTGAGAAGTGACTCCGGCTGGGCTTATTGTCGTGAGAGAAGGAAAAATTCCAAATTCCACGGACTCGCTAGACAGGGAGGGGGAGGCTTCAATATACATTCTACATGAATCCTTGTTCACTTGCTATGCATGGACGTAGCTACACGTTTTTTTGGTCACTTCTTCCGTGATCTTCATATTGATTGCTTCATAATAAATAACTTTAGGTTTCCGGGATCTATTGGTCGAATAAGGGGCAAGGGTTGATCCTAGGTCTCTGGCTTTATCACTCTTTAAGAACGTGATTGATTGGTTAATGCTTTTCTGTTTGTCTTTCAACTCCAAACAGGCCCATGTGGCATTGCAGCTACACGCACCGGCAATCGGTTGGTAGTTGTTGAGGAGAACGCATCCCACGTGAAAGTCTTTGACAAAGGCAACACGCTGGCTTTCCAGTTCCCCACAGTGCCACCGAGTGAGGTCGGTAAGACCGCAGTGAACCTCCGGAGTGTAGCAGTGAAGACGGATGGGACCATTGTGGTTGGTGATATCAAGAGAATGGTGCTGACCGAACACAGCCCCTCAGATGGGGAACTCAGGAGCACCATCCCAGTCAAGATTGAACCTCGTTATGTGGCTGTTGACAGCAATGATCGAGTTGTAATCAGTGACTGTGAACAACAGTTAGTCGGGGTTGTTAGTGCGAATGGTGATACACTGTTCACCATCAAACCTACCATCGATGGTGAGGTAGTTAGATACTGTACTGGTGTATGCGCAGATAGCGCGGGCATCTATGTTGCAATGCATAATGATGATGATGACACCGGTCATATCCACCACTATGACCCTCAAGGTGGCTTTCTCCACTGCATCGCAGAGGGTCTGCACTATCCCCAGGGAATCACATTCGTAGCAGATGGGCAACTGGCAGTTGCAGACTTTAACTCAGTGAAGATTTATGACTTTAGTTAATGTAACACAAACAAATCGATTTCCTTCCGCTTTCTTCGGGAGGAAACAGCAGTAGCATTAGTCGGAAATGTTGCGGTGTGTACAACATTGCATTCAATTTCATGACTTCTTTTTTAAATAGAAAATTAGATCCACAAAGGTTTGCGTAGGCTTACTGCATGGCAGAAATGGAAAGCATACTACATCAAAATTTCACTGAGATGGGATTTAAAAGTATGGGAGCTACATAAAGTGCTCATCATTTAAACAAATTTCCTTTGTTAGTTTTGCATTGTTAACTATATTTCCTCACGACTTATGAATTGTTTTCATAGATCCATTTAACAGTAGTAAATGCATCCCAATATTGGTGAGTTATGCCTACCGTGAGCGCTCACAGGAGATATGGGAAGTTGTCAGCTTGTCTCACCAAAAGAATCAGACTCATTTTAATGCAAACATCTTGCAGGGGATTATCAAATTGAGGAGAGTATAAAAACTGAAAAATAATATATGAAGTCAAATTGTTCTCATTGAGATTTACATAAAATTTTAATGTTCTCAAAAGCTTACTTTGTTTGAGTAGTGGGATAGCGAAGATCTCATCATTTAAATAGTGAAGTACATTTGTAAAAGTCGATGTGGAACTCACGTTTGGAGGAATATTGCCCTCATAACTAAACTGTCCCTTTGTGTTGAACCGCCTTATTCTTATTTGCGGTTGAATGTATATTACGAATTAATACCTCGTTAAAGACAGGCCCAATGTCACCATTTGGAGGAGAGTTATATTGATTCATTTCCTTTGCAACTCCTTTCGAAATAAAATTCATTTCGTTTTCTTTTGAACTCAAATGAAGGTTTTGTTAGAGATTTAAATGATGTTTTTCTCGGTGGCAGAGGCAAAAGCAAGATGAAATGTAGGTTATAAAATGTTTCATTTGCAAATTGCTTAATTTTCTTGCATTTTATTTACATAGTTTTAATTACTGATGGCAACAATATTCCACATATAGAATATAAACGTTTTCAAAGGCTATGCCTGAGTATTATTTAAACGCAACATGACCCTTTAATTTTTTTTTAAATGTGAATATTTATCATGACGTAGGTAATTGACATTGTAACAGTTATTTGCATAGCCCTGGGCAAAGTTGTTACTTTTCGGCTGACGTCCTCGAATGTTTCCTGCACAAGGAAGGGTTGAACACGCATCTGAACCTCTTCCAAATAAAAAAGCTAAGTCCCAAGACTCGTTTTGACAGTGGACAGATTTACTGGATTATCTGTATGGTTGTATAGTTGCCCCCTTGTACTATGTAGTGATATGAAGTAAGCCGTACGTTATCAGTAAGTAATCAAGAAGTCTTGAGGCGTATCAAGAACCAGACCCGTAATACGACAGCTCTCCAGGAAGTTTGTCAGAGAGCTGTTAAAGGGTGCCAGAATTGAGGTTGTTTAATTACTCCTGTTTGTTTGTTTGTCTGCGTGTGACATATGATCTGGCTGTCAGAAACGAAATCGTACAGTCTAAAGGAGAACCCTCTTGGGTATTTCAGGATGTTTGTGCTAAAGTCTGAAATAAATTATTATTAAATTAAAGATGGATTGATTTGCGTAGGTCGTAGCAGTAACTCCGATTGGAACGGTATAAGATAAAGTACTGATTAACAAAGGAATAATTGGCGGGTATTACACCGCCCAAAACACTGCACAAGAATCAATGCATTGTACATGAATTGTTTTATGTTATATGATATTCGCTTACGTGCGGCTCACGAAATCTTGTTTATTCTACTATTGTGACGTAGTTTGGTTGCAGAAAGCGTGCAACCTAATACATATTTCTTTCCTGCATAGATTGTATTGAATTGATTGTACTAGACTTTTATCCAGGCGTTCAAACTGCAGGTTTATCTGCTCTTGTATCGTGAATGGTCTAACATGGCATCCTGTGTGTCCTGTACTATAAATCCTGTTTCCACAATAGAGCTTTCCTTTCCAAGCTCACATGCGTCAATCAATTACAGCGGGTGATGTTATGACGCACTGACTGAACAAAGCTCGTACCATGCCATCGAATGTTACGGCTGCAGCTTGAAATAACGTGCGCCTTTGCAAGCCACTGCCTAGCGGCTGCAGCAAAAACATATCAACCGGTTCGTTACTGATAGCCATAGTCAAGCATTTGTGGACGCCATATTTCAGGCAGTGGATCGCTAAAATAATTCTCCTTCCAACGAGAGATATCTTGACCGAGAACAAATCACCGTGGCACAACCATCAGATACAATTGGTAAGCTGACGAACGTAGAGGCTCAATAAACGTTCTGGATTAGCCATGGGAACAATAGTATGTAAGGCGCTCTCTGTGATGAAGCAAACGTGCATTGATGCTTGCCAAAGCACAACAGGGACAGTGGTGGACATGTTGTTATGTGGTAATGTTATTCATTCTCCATCGGGAAGTGAAAAGGGCAGGGTGTGAGTTAACATGGTCATGGCAGTTGGGGAAGAGGAGGGGCGTGTCAGCAATATCCCCATGGGGGAGGGAAAGCTTAGCCCTTTTTTAAAGAAGCTCGCTCGTACCTTATGGACGGGATGGGCGATGGGTTGAACAAGACACATCAACTCACCTCAGCCTCATTCGATTTTTAGCTGTGTGGAGTAGTTATGTCAGGTTATGAATGTACCAACCGATTTGTTGCTTTATCAAGGAATGATTAGGCCTACTGTATTGAAATACACGACTAACTTAAAGTTAATGTATGAGCGTTACACTGTAGAGGTTGGGGGAATTGGGAGTCTGAACACACACCGCACACTTTCTGGTAAATGGGGATGGGCCGCCAAATTATTCAAGCGCCCCGCCGTTAGGCGCACAACACCACTGTGTGTTATTCATAGGTCATTTTAATATCAAAACTTTTAAACGTCAAAAGTAAAGAAAGACACCTGTAAAGCTCAATTTTTCTATGAGTTAATGCACAACAGTTAATCTTTTTTGATGAACGGGTGTCGCCGATACCACTTCTTTTATTTACTTAAAGACGCAGGCAATCTCCCCCCCCCCACTGGCTTGCATGAATTTAAACCAGAGCTTTGGTTAGCACCCTGCCTGATGAAGGAATATTGCTACAGGAAAACCTGTCGGGGCTCTATTGAAATGATCTACAGGAATTTACCCTGACAGTAATTGACGTAAAACGATGTATTTACCCATGGATGGTTTTCATACACATTAGTAGACTTAATCCGTATCAACCAACTTTCGTTTCATTTATCGATGGTGAATAATGTTGATTTTCATTTAATTCAAGACCTTTTAATGGTTTTCTTTGAACCAGAAAATGACTACAGGATCAGCAATGAGTTCAGCTCTAGAGACGATCAGCAGACATCATCTCGAATGCCCCATTTGTAGTGAGAGATTCCAACGACCCAAGATACTGGACTGTCTGCATAGTTTCTGTGAGCAATGTCTGCTGACATACTGCAGCACGAAGCACCAGGGCTGTACAGAGATTCCTTGCCCCGTGTGTCGACAAGAGACACAACTTCCACAGGCGGGGGTTAGAGGCCTGAAAACCAACTTTTATCTGATCGGTCTGGTTGAGGGGATTGAAATACAGGAAAAGTTGGTGTGTTCGGGTGAGACGAAGCTGCTCTGTGAGACATGTGATGATGGCAATGAGGCAACGCATCGCTGTCTGGATTGCGAACAGAATATCTGCACTGTTTGTTGTAAAATACACCAACGATTTGCTATCTCACCGGGCCACACGGTATCTACTCTGGAAGACATTCGCGAAAGGAAGATAACATTGAAAACCAAATCTGCTATAACTCATCCGACATGCACGACCCACGAGGGTGAAGTGACGCGATTCTTCTGCACAACTTGTGAGACATTAATTTGTCGAGATTGTACTGTGATAGACCACTGCAAACCGCAACACGCATACATTGATAGAAAACAGGCCACTTCAACATACAAAGAGTCATTAGCTGACTTGTTTTCCCCCCTCGAGCAGATCCTGAATGAACTCCAAGAATCTCTGGAGATAGTTTCAAAAATGAAACAAGAGCTCGATATCAGAGTAGAGAACGTAATTTCAGTAGTGCATAAAAAGGCAGCTGAGATAAGAGAAGAGGTCACTGCTCGAGAAAATCGCACCATCCATGAAATCACAAATACCCAAAGCAATCGTCTTCAAAATCTAGCATGATTTATGAGAAAACAATGAGTTTGGCATCGGAGAGAATACAGCATTCATTGGAGACAGCAAGAGAGGTGACAAGGACGGCAGCGGATAGTGAGTTCCTCTCACTCTACGCAACAATCAACAAAGACTTGAAATTGTTGGCAGGTCAAACTATTCCCAGAGTTGACAAGAGGCTTGGATTTTTGAAGTTCATGCCGAGTAAGGGCGTAGGTGACATCTGTCTGGGCAAGGTGGTGACGGAAGGAAAGTGGGAGCAGCGATGTGTGTTTGGTCGCAAGGGAAGCGGTCCAGGAAAGTTCAATTGGGCTTGTGGCATTGCTGCTCGTCAGCCTGATGAGGTTGCAGTGGCTGACTGCTTGAACAAACGAGTTGTGACCTGCAGCATCGATGGTAACCAGAAAAGCACAATCCCGATGGAAGGACGTAAGTTTGGATAGAAACTGCTCACAGCGATACACTGGTGCTTTGTTTATCGTAAATAATTCATGATTTATTTTGGAATTACGATGTCAAACAGTGATGTATTCTGCCTGATGTGTGTGTTGGGGGCAAATTCAAAAGCAAAATGCTTTTTCAAGATGATGGTAGGAGAAAAAATGTCGAAAGCCTTAGGCCTACTCACAGTCCCAACTCCCTTGCTTCAGTTTCGTGGTGTTGTTTTCTAAGGGTTTGTTCATGTTTGATAAATACTTGTAAATACACTGATTACTTTCTTCCTACTCACCTATGACGTATTCTTAAACAAACAGTCTAAACAACCCGTCGGTTGGGGGCAAGTTGCCGCCGCTGGATACGCCACTGGTGTCAAGCCACATAACAAATCTAAAGGCTTTTGGCAGAGTCACATGATACCCAGACGGAGGAGGCTCTAAGAGAAAAAAATGATTGGCATGTTTATTTTTCCTGATATTGCAGGATATTTCATTCAGAGAATTTTCTTCTCTCCAAAAAGACTACAAGGCGGCTTAATTGTACAATACCTGGATTCTTTAAAAACAAATCCAGTGAACCTCAATTCCGGATCAAACATTTTTTGTAAACATTCAGGCAAATATATGTCACATAACGACAAAACAGATATGCGCTTCAAATTCACTGCAACGAATGTTGGACACGTTGCATCTGCACAATGGTTCATGATCAACGTTTTGCCCCTTAAAGGCTCAAAGTGCATTTCTGTTTTTGTGAAGTATCTATTTGTCAGCGTTCATTCGTCCATGTTTAAATACTATGCAGCACAGGTAGTGGGCGGTAACGAGGAGAACGCCCTCTTGCTCCTTATTTTGATGGAAAATTTTCTTTCTTTTCCTAAAGTTCGTTGCCATACTACCGAGTGTTCTAGTGTATTAATATTACGAACATTTTAACGCAAGCCTGGCAACAACAAAGGTTGAGAAGTGACTCCGGCTGGGCTTATTGTCGTGAGGGAAGGAAAAATTCCAAATTCCACGGACTCGCTAGACAGGGAGGGTAGGCTGTTTCTTTGACACTTCTTCCAGGAACCTCATATTGATTATTTCATAATAGATAGTTCCAGGTTCCCGTGATCTATTTGTCGAGGAGGGGACAATGGTTGATCCTATGTCTCTGGCTTTGTAACTCTTCATGAACGTGGGTGATTGGTTAATGCTTTTCTTTTTGTCTATCAACTCCAAACAGGGCCACGTGGCATTGCAGCTACACGCACCGGCAATCGCTTGGTGGTTGTTCAGCAGAGCGCATCCCACGTGAAAGTCTTTGACAAGGACAACACGCTGGCTTTCCAGTTTCCCACAGTGCCACCGAGTGAGGTCGGTAAGACCGCAGTGGACCTCTGGAGTGTAGCAGTCAAGATGGATGGGACCATTGTGGTTGGTGATGTCAAGAGAATGGTGCTGACCGAACACAGCCCCACTGATGGGGAACTCAGGAGCACCATCCCAGTCAAGATTGAACCTTGTTATGTGGCTGTTGACAGCAATGATCGAGTCGTAATCAGTGACTGGGAACAACAGTTAGTCGGGGTTGTTAGTGAGAATGGTGATACACTGTTCATAATCAAACCTACCATCAATGGTGAGGTAGTTAGATACTGTACTGGTGTATGCGCAGATACCACAGGCATCTATGTTGCAATGCATAATGATGATGATGACACCAGTCATATCCACCACTATGACCCTCAAGGTGGCTTTCTCCACTGCATCGCAGAGGGTCTGCACTATCCCCTGGGAATCACATTCACAGCAGATGGGCAACTGGCAGTTGCAGACTTTTTCTCAGTGAAGATTTATGACTTTGTTTAATGTAACACAAACAAATCGATCTCCTTCCGCTTTCTTCGGAAGGAAACAGCAGTAGCATTCGTCGGAAACGTTGCGGTGTGTGCATCATTGCCTTCAATTTCATGACTTATTTTTTTAAATAGGAAATTAGATCCACAAAGGTTTGCGTAGGCTTACTGCATAGTAGAAGAGGAAAGCAAACTACATTAAAATTTCACTGAGATGGGATTCAAAAGTATGGGAGCTACGTAAAGTGCTTATCATTTAAACAAATTTCCTTTGTCAGTTTTGCATTGTTAACTATATTTTCTCACGACATGTGAATTATTTTCATAGTCTATTTAACAGTAGTAAATGTATCCCAATATTGGTGAGTTATGCCTACCGTGAGCGCTCACAGGAGATATGGGAAGTTGTTAGCTCGTCTCATCAAAAGAATCATTCCCATTTTAATGAACACAACTTGCAGGGGATTATCAAATTGAGGAAGTATAAAAACTGAAAAATAATATGTGTAGTCAAATTGTTCTCATTGAGATTTAAATAAAATTTTGATTTTCAAAAGTTTACTTTGTGTGAGTAGTGGGATAGCGAAGGTCTCATCATTTAAATGGTGAAGTACATTTGTAAATGTCGATGTGGAACTCACGTTAGGAGGAATATTCCCCTCATAACTAAACTGTCCCTTTGTGTTGAACCGCCTTATTCTTATTTGAGGTTGAATGTATATTACGAATTAATACCTCGTTAAAACAGGCCCAATGTCACCATTTGGAGGAGAGTTATATTTATTCATTCCCCTTTGCAACTCCTTTCGAAACAAAATTCATTTTGTTTTCTTTTGAACTCAAATGAAGGTTTTGTTAAAGATTTAAATGATGTTTTTCTCTGTGGCAGAGGCAAAAGCAAGATGAAATGTAGGTTATAAAAAGCTTTATTGACAAATTGCTTAATGTTCTTGGATTTTATTTACATAGTTTTAATTACTGACAGCAACAATATTCCACTTACAGAATATAAACGTTTTCAAAGACTATACCGAGTATTATTTAAAGGCAATATGACCTTTTAATTTTGTAAATGTGAATAATTATCATGACGTAGGTAATTTACATTGTAACGGTTATTTCCATACCCATGGGTAACGTTGTTACTTTTCGGCTGACCTCCTTGAATCTTTCCTGCACAAGGAAGGGTTGAACATCTAAACCTCTACCAAATAAAAAAGCCAAGTCCCAAGACTCGTTTTGACAGTGGACAGATTTACTGGATTATCCGTATGGCTGTATAGTTGCCCCTTGTACTATGTAGTGATATGAAGTAAGCCGTACGTTATTAGTAATAAAGAAGTCTTGGGGGCGTATCAAGAACCAGACCCGTAATACGACAGCTCTCCAGGAAGTTTGTGAGAGAGCTGTTAAAGGGTGCCATAATTGAGGTTGTTTAATTGCTCCTGGTTGTTTGTCTGTGCGTGACATATGATCTGGCTGTCAGTAACGAAATCATACAGTCTAAAAAGGAAAACCCTCTTGGATATTTCATGATTTTTGTGATAAAGTCTGAAGTGTAGGGACATTGCTGTTGCAGTATGAATAAAGTGTACGTAGTCTGTGTTTGATAGAAGATCTTTGCACATCGACTGCTTTCATTTAATGCTTTGTTCCTTCAAGAAATGGAATTACTTCCTTCCAGGCTGTAGTTTCTGAGGATGCCTACATGTATGTATGACAGTACCCCGGGTAGTTAGTTGGGCCAATACATCAAAGTTGAGTATTACAAGCAACATCTTGTGTGTCTCTCTACGTCTACATACCACGTCCGGTGCTTGTTGCATTCACGTTGAGAATGGCTTCCCTGTCCCGTCCCATTTCAACCATGTTGATCCTATAATTCTAGATATCCGTTTTCTTCCCTATCACATTAGTACTTGGCAACTAAATTGAAATCCGTAGAGAGAGTATCTCGAACGTAAAGCCTGTGTAAATATTAATACGCCTTTAGTTTTGTTTTTTGTAGCCGACCTGTTACGGAATCCAAACAAACTGACCTCAGGAAAGAGCTTGGCCTTTTGCGCAGAATGCTGGTTTTCCAGAGCATTCAAGCGCACAGATACGGAGCGTTAGGTCTGAGGGAACTTTGCTGGACCGTACAGAGCGAAATTAAGCGACTTGCGGGTCATTTTTGCGAGATCGACAAAGAATGAATAATCTGGTCACACCCAAGTACGGTTGTTGTCCCAACTCAAGATTACCATTGCAACCAATAGGTGCAGTGTGGCCGATCACACTGCATTAATATACGTTGTTACGATCAGACTGTACGAACTGTCAGTCTCTAGAAACAAATTGTTTCTCTACGTGTACAAATAGTTGAATTGGTGTTAAAAGGGAGACTGAATTAACAAAGCCGGAAGTTGAAGTTTGTGTCACTGAAGCTTCAGGCCTAGAAACGTATCGTAAAAACCAGCGTCGGTCTATGTTGTACTATTCCCCATACATTGATCATGTATCTTTCCTTTACACCACACCCTGTCGGCGCCATTTTCCAAAAACATATCGAGTTGAACCTGTCAAAACTCTCGTACGGTAGTAACGGAACAATCTCACCAAACGTCTTCACAAATCAACTGATTCAGTTTAATTAAAAGTAAAGCTGACTTCTGGATGTTAAGTGAAGCAACTGTTGTTGCACAACTCTTGCAATAAATTGATTAGTATATTTTACAATGTATAGCTAGACCTATAGAATAGATGTAGTCTTGAGGATAAAATCAGACACTTGGCAAATGTAAATGACTTTACAAACAACTCTGTAGTTAGCTCAATTAAAATCACAGGACGTGCTCGTATCTTACAATGTTGAGCTATGATGGCGCTTCTTTCTTTACAGATGGGTTGATTTGCTGAGGTTGTAGCAGTAACTCCAGTTTTGAACGCTGTAAGATAAAGTACTGATTGACGAAGGAATGTTGGCGAGTATAAAACCGCCAATTACACTGCACAGACTGATGGGCAAGGTGACTGGGATAGGTACAAGACGAGTCAGGGCGTTTGGAAAAAAGAGATAAATTTCATGAAAGATTAATCCTGCTCCTTAGTAACAAAACATTATAGATTTTTAAACGTAAAATGAACTTTCGAGTAAAATGTGAATTTCAGAGAGCGAAAACCTTTTTTGAGAGTGATTACTGACCTGCAATATGAATTAGCGTTGAAGTAAAAACACAAAGGACGTTTTCTCCATCAGTCTTATGTTGTTTGTTGTTCCAGACGTCATCACCTACACATTCATTTAATCGATTCACTTATTGTACAAGACCTCTCCTTGATACAGGTGAGATTTGTCTTCAAGAATAAAATAGTTACAAACGACTGTTCCGTGGGCCGTCTTTGTTTATCTGAATTACTGTCTGTGGTGTTGTTGTGTTTCTCCCCAGGCAGTCGCTCACGCTGACGGAAAGGCTCATTTGGTATTTTGGAAAAATTATAGAGCTTTGTGGAACCTCCATGGGCGCCCTTTTTACACTGTTTTATTTTTGTAAATTTATCTGAAACATATGACAATAAATACAGTACCGGGGTAATGGTGCAGTGACGTGTGACTGAACAAAGTCCGTACCCGGTTTCCTAGTCTTACGGCTGCGGTATGAAATAACAAATGTGCTTATGCAAGCCACTGCCTAACGGCTGCAGCCATTTCATATTAGCCTGTTTGATACTGCTAGCCATAGCCAATCATTTCAAAGCCAACCTCTCATCTGAAGTTGAAGGTCACCAACCTGTGACATTATTGTTCACGTCGTGAGTGGCGCTCATGAGTCAATTCACAGACGTGTGTAGCCACGCACATACATGTAGGCCTACGCCATGTTCCAGGAAGTGGATTGCTAAAATAATTCTCATTGCAAAGAGCGAGAAATCTTGGCAACATTTTTAAGGCTGAAAAACATAGACGCTTTATGAGCGTTCATTAAACGCGGTGAGTAGAATTACAGCATTTAAGACACTCCATATATGACAAATCAAAGTGCAGTGGTCGATGCTTGGCAAAGGAGAAGAGGGACAGTGGACTGGTGGACATGTTGTATTGTGGTGATGTTATGCGTTTTCCATCACGAAATGTAAAGGGCAGGATATGACTATAGCATAGTTATGATAGTAGAGGAAGAGGAGGGCGTGTCAGCAATCACCCCAAGAAGGAGGGAGGAGTAGCTCTGTTTTAAGCAAAGTCGCTTGTATCTTATTGACACGATGGCCGATGGGTTGAGAGAGACACCTCAACTCACCACAGCCTCATTCGATTTTCAGCTGTGTGGAAGAAGTTATGTCAGGGCCAATATACCAATCAATTCGGTGCTTCATCAATTAATGATTACCGTATGGACATACTCGACTAAACTGGAATTTAAAGTTTATATAATTATGAGCGTTACACTGTAGAGGTTGGATGAAGTCTATGAGCACTGCACATCTTCTGGTAAATGGAGATGGGCCGTCAAATTATCTCAGCGCCGTTAGGCGTTGCCCAACACAACTGTGTATTATTAATAAGTCATTGAAATATCAAAACGCTTTAAAAATACATGCGAAGCCCAATTTTTGTATGAGGCAATGCACAAAAATGGTCAATCATTTTGATGAACGGGTGTCGCCCTCACAGCTTCTTTTATTTGCCAAGGACGCAGGCTACCTCTCCCCCCCACTTCATGGCCATCATGAATTTAAATTTAACCAGAGCTTTAGTCAGCACCCAGCTTGCCAAAGGCATATTGCTACGGGAAAAATCTGCCGGGGCTCTGTTTAATTGACCTACAGGGATTTACCCTGACAGTAATTGATGTAAAACAAGGAAAGTTATGCAAAGTATGTTTGAGCGTATTTTTCCCATGTTTTTCATACACATCAGGAGAGATATAATCTGCACGTTCTCATTTATCGATGGTGAATAATGTTGATTTTCATTTAATTCAGGATCTTTTAATGGTTTTCTTTGAACCAGAAAATGGCAACAGGATCAGCAGTGAGTTCAGCTCTAGAGACGATCAGCAGGCATCATCTTGAATGCCCCATTTGTAGTGAGAGATTCCAACGACCCAAGATACTGGACTGTCTGCATAGTTTCTGTGAGCAATGTCTGCTGACATACTGCAGCACGAAGCACCAAGGCTGTACAGAGATTCCTTGCCCCGTATGTCGACAAGAGACACAACTTCCACAGGCGGGGGTTAGAGGCCTGAAAATCAACTTTTATCTGATCGGTCTGGTTGAGGAGATTGAACTACAGGAAAAGTTGGTGTGTTCGGGTGAGACGAAGCTGCTCTGTGAGACATGTGATGATGGCAATGAGGCAACGCATCGCTGTCTGGACTGTGAACAGAATATCTGCTCACGTTGTCGAAGCACACAGCTACGGATCGCTGCCACGTCGAGCCACACAATACCCCTATTAGCGGAAATTCGTCAAGGGAAGATAGAAATGACAAAGAAGTCCGAAAAATATTGTCCAACGTGTTCAACCCACGAGGGTGAAGTTACACGATTCTTCTGCACAACTTGTGAGACATTAATCTGTCGAGATTGTACTGTGATAGACCACTGCAAACCGCAACACGCATACATTGATAGAAAACAGGCCACTTCAACATACAAAGAGTCATTAGCTGACTTGTTTTCCCCCCTCGAGAAGATCCTGAATGAACTCCAGGAATCTCTTGAGATAGTTTCAAAAATGAAACACGACCTAGATATCAGAGTAGAGAACGTAATTTCAGTAGTGCATACCAAGGCAGCTGAGATAAGAGCAGAGGTCACTGCTCAAGAAAATTGCATCATCCATGAAATCACAAATATCCAAAGCAATCGTCTTCAAAAACTGGCAGAATATGAGAAAACAATGAGTTTGGCATCGGAGAGAATACAGCATTCATTGGAGACAGCAAGAGAGGTGACAAGGACGGCAGTGGATAGTGAGTTCCTCTCACTCTACGCAACAATCAACAAAGACTTGAAATTGGTGGCAGGTCAAACTATTCCCAGAGTTGACAAGAGGCTTGGATTTCTGAAGTTCAAGCCGAGTATGGGCGCAGGTGACATCAGTCTGGGCAAGGTGATGACGGAAGAAAAGTGGGAGCAGCGATGTGTGTTTGGTCGCAAGGGAAGCGGTCCAGGAGAGTTCAAATGGGCTTGTGACATTGCTGCATGTCAGCCTAATGAGGTTGCAGTGGCTGACTACTTGAACAAACGAGTTGTGATCTGCAGCATCGATGGTAACCAGAAAAGCACAATCCCGATGGAAAGATGTAAGTTTGGATAGAAACTGCTCACAGCGATACACTGGTGCTTTGTTTATCGTAAATAATTCATGATTTATTTTGGAATTACGATGTCAAACAGTGGTGTATCCTGCCTGATGTGTGTGTTGGGGGCAAATTCAAAAGCAAAATGCTTTTTCAACATGATGGTAGGAAGACAAAATGTCGAAAGCCTTAGGCCTACTCACAGTCCCTACTCCCTTGCTTCAATTTCGTGAGGTTTTTTTCTAAGGGTTTATTCATGTTTGATAAATACTTACTTGTAGTAAATATACTGATTACTTTCTTCCTGCTCACCTATGGCGTATTCTAAAACAAACAGACAAAACAACCCGTCGGTTGGGGGCAAGTTGCCGCGCTGGATACACCACTGGTGTCAAGCCACATAAGAAATCTAAAGGCTTTTGGCAGACTCACATGGTACCCAGACGGAGGAGGCTCTAGGACAGAAAAAAATGATCTGCATATTCATTTTTCCAGATATTGCAGCAAAGTTTATTTAGAGAATTTTATTCTCCCAAAAAGACTACACAGCGGCTTAATTGTACAATACCTGGATTCTTAAAAACAAATCCAGTGAACCTCAATTCCGGATCAAACATTTTTTTATCATTCGGGCAAATATATGTCACATAACGACAAAACAGATATGCGCTTCGAATTCACTGCAACAAATGTTGGACACGTTGCATCTACACAATGGTTCATGATCAACATTTCCTCCCGTAAAGGCTCAATGGGTATTTCTGTTTTTGTAAAGTATCTATTTGCCAGCGTTCATTCATCCATGTTTAAATGCTATGCAGCACAGGTAGTTGGCGGTAACGAGGAGAACGCCCTCTTGCTCCTTATTTTGACGGAAAATTTACTTTCTTTTCCTAAAGTTCGTTGCCACACGACTGCGTGTTCTAATGTAATAATATTATGAATATTTAACGCAAGCCTGGCAACAACGAAGGTTGAGAAGGGGCTTCGGCTGGGCTTATTGTCGTGAGGGAAGGAAAAATTCCAAATTCCACGGACTCGCTAGACAGGGAGGGGGAGGCTTCAATATACATTCTACATGAATCCTTGTTCACTTGCTATGCATGGACGTAGCTAGACCTTTAGCCGCTTCTTTGAAACTTCTTCAGGAACTTTATGTTGATTGTTTCATAATAATTCCGGGTTCCCGGGATCTCTTTATCGAGGAAGGGACAAGGGTTGATCCTAAGTCCCTGGCTTATAACTCTTCATGAACGTGGGTGATTAGTTAATGCCTTTCTTTTTGTCTTTCAACTCCAAACAGGGCCACGTGGCGTTGCAGCTACACGCACCGGCAATCGCTTGGTGGTTGTTGAGGAGAACATATCCCACGTGAAAGTATTTGACAACGACAACACACTGGCTTTCCAGTTCCCCACAGTGCCACCGAGTGAGGTCGGTAAGACCGAAGTGAACCTCCAGAGTGAAGCAGTCAAGACAGATGGGACCATTGTGGTAGGTGACATTGAGAGAATGGTGCTGAGCGAACACAGCCCCACTGATGGAGAACTAAGGAGCACCATCCCAGTCAAGATTAAACCTCGTTATGTGGCTGTTGACACAAATGATCGAGTCGTAATCAGTGACCTTGAACAGTTAGTTGGTGTTGTTGATGGGAATGGTGATACACTGTTCACCATCAAACCTACCATCGATGGTGAGGTAGTTAGACGCTGTGGTGGTGTATGCGCAGATAGCACAGGCGTCTATGTTGCAATGCAAAATGGCAAGAAGACCGGTCATATCCACCACTATGACCCTCAAGGTGGCTTTCTCCACTGCATCGCAGAGGGTCTGCACTTGCCCATGGGAATCACATTCACAGCAGATGGGCAACTGGCAGTTGCAGACTGCTACTCAGTGAAGATTTATGACTTTGTTTAATGTAACACAAAAAGTCGATTTCCTTCCGCCTTCTTCGGGAGGAAACAGCAGTAGCATTAGTCGGAAACGTTGCGCTGTGTACAAGTTTTCATTCAATTTCATGACTTATTTTTTTAAATAGAAAACTATATCCACAAAGGTTTGCGTAGGCTTACTGCATAGCAGAAGAGGAAAGCAAACTACAATAAAATTTCACTGAGACGGGATTCAGAAGTATGGGAGCTACATTAAGTGCTTACCATTTAAACAAATTTCCTTTGTTAGTTTTCCATTGTTAACTATATTTTCTCACGACATGTGAATTATTTTCATAGTCGATTTAACAGTAGTAAATGTATCCCAATATTGGTGAGGTTATGCCTACCGTGAGCGCTCACAGGAGATAGGGGAAGTTGTTAGCTCGTCTCATCAAAAGAATCAGACTCATTTGAATGCAAACATCTTGCAGGGGATTATCAAATTGAGGAGAGTATAAAAACTGAAAAATAATATGTGAAGTCAAATTGTTCTCATTGAGATTTACATACAATTTTAATGTTTTCAAAAGCTTACTTTGTGTGAGTAGTGGGATAGCGAAGGTCTCATCATTTAAATAGTGAAGTACATTTGTAAAAGTCGATGTGGAACTCACGTTTGGAGGAATATTCCCCTCATAGCTAAACTGTCCCTTTGTGTTGAACCGCCTTATTCTTATTTGCGGTTGAATGTATATTACAAATTGATACCTCGTTAAAAGAGGCCCAATATCACTATTTGGAGGAGAGTTATATTGATTCATTTCCTTTGCAACTCCTTTCAAAATAAAAATCATTTCGTTTTCTTTTGAACTCAAATATAAAATGAACTCAAATATAAAATGATGGTTTTGTAAGGATATAAATGATGTTTTTCTTGGTGGCAGAAGCAAAAGCAAGATGAAATTTAGGTTATAAAAAGCTTTCTTGGCAAATTGCTTAATTTTCGTGGATTTTATTTACATAGTTTTAATTACTGACAGCAACAATATTCCACTTACAGAATATAAACGTTTTCAAAGACTATGCCTGAGTATTATTTGAAGGCAACATGACCTTTTCATTTTTTTAAATGTGAATCTTTATCATGACGTAGGTAATTTACATTGTAACGGTTATTTGCATACCCATGGGTAAAGTTGTTACTTTTCGGCTGACCTCCTTGAATCTTTCCTACACAAGGAAGGGTTGAACACGCATCTAAACCTCTTCCAGACAAAAAAGTCCCAAGACTAGTTTTGACAGTGGACAGATTTACTGGATTATCCGTATGGTTCTATAGTTGCCCCTTGTACTATGTAGTGATGTGAAGTAAGCCGTACGTTACCAGTAATCAAGAAGTCTTGGGGACGTATCAAGAACCAGATCCGTAATATGACAGCTCTCCAGGAAGTTTATGAGAGAGCTGTTAAAGGGTGCCATAATTGAGTTTGTTTAATTGCTCCTGGTTGTTTGTCTGCGCATGACATATGATCTGGCTGGGCTGTCAGTAACGAAATCGTACAGTCTAAAGGAAAACCCTCTTGGGTATTTAATGATTTTTGTGATAAAATAACATTGCTGTTGCAGTATGAATAAAATGTACGTATTATGTGTTTGATAGAAGAGCTTTGAACATCGACTGCTTTCATTTAATACTTTTTTCCTTTAAGAAGTGGAATTTCTTCCCTCTAGGCGGTAGTTTCTGAGGCTGCCTGCATGTATGTATGACTGTACCCGGGGTAGTTAGTTGGGTCAATACATCAAAGTTGAGTATTACAAGCGAACTCTTGTGTGTCTCTCTACGTCTACATACCACGTCCGGTGCTTGTTGCATTCACGCTGAAAATGGCTTCCCTGTCCCGTCCCATTTCAACCATGTTGATCCTATAATTCTAGATATCCGTTTTCTTCCCTGTCACATTAGTACTTGGCAACTAAATTGAAATCCGTAGAGAGAGTATCTCGAACGTAAAGCCTGTGTAAATATTATCACCATGTTACAATAGCACATGTTGTATTGCTACCTAAGTTCAATGCACGGATTGACCTTCAACAGTAGAACCACTTTCCAAGTAATGAGCCTCACTTAAGGAATGACTAGTTGAACCACAAGGCCCTTGGGGAGGAAAGCAGGGCTGGACCGGATGGGTCATGAGGCAGCCCACTGGCCTTATAAGGAAAAGTCAGTGTTCATTAATTTGACTAACCCTACCCTCAAATCCAAATGAACCAAACATATTCATGCACGCTGTATTAATATTCAAAGACTAGTAGCTAATACCTAATAAGGCAAGGAAACTTGTATGATGGATGAAAAATGGAATGTCCAGCAAATGTATAAAATCCCTATGAGTTCTGGCAATTGGGCAGAGAGCCGCACATCGAGCCAGCCGAATAAACCACATCAACTACAGTACAACTTTGTCTCAAGTCATCCTCTTGTGTCGATTCATATAACCTGTCGGGTTATATTTGGTGGAGAATCCGGGTAGCTCTCTCTACGTCAAGTCTTTCATGATCACACGATCGAAGTCCAAGCAACAGCTTTCATCAGCCATGGCATGTACAGCACATATCGAATCTATCCTCCCAAAGTTTACTGGGTATGACTCGGAGGATCCCGAGCTTTGGCTTGACCGGTACGAGAGATATGGTCTTCAAAAGACTTGGACTGCAGCACAACAAGCCAGCAATTTTCCTCTCTATCTTTCAAGTGCCGCTAGCTACTGGTATAGAGATCTCCCTGGGGAGACTAAGGCCGCCTTTGCAACACTCAAGCAGGCGTTTCTCAAAAAGTATCAGCCCCACGAAGGCATGCGATGGGTTAGACTCTCAGAGCTCGCCGACCGAAAGCAACAGACGAACGAAACGGTCGAGAAGTACCTGGTGGACATAGAAAAGCTGTGCTGTCAACTGAAGAAGTCACCGGAGGAAAGGATGGAGGCCTTCATCAGAGGACTACGCCCCAACATTCGAGCATACGTCATCAAGGCTCACCCAAAGACCGTGGACGAGGCGGTGACTCAAGCGCGGATAGCGCAATCAACGTACACACAAGACGAAACACCTTCCACCGAAGTCAACTCGGCGATTAAACATTTAACAGCCCAGATAACCGCCCTGAAAGATCAGCTGACAACCATCTCTGCCACCCAGCCAACGCCCCAACAACTACCAAACGCAGGACAGAATCAGCTCCGCCCTCAGCGATCCCAAGTTTTCCTGCGCCAACACCAAGGCCGAGGACAGCAGCAAGCACAACCGACTAGGCCTCCGATGATGATGTACCCGTGCCGTGGATGTGGAGGTGAGTGTACAAGTAGGCAAACATGTCCGGCCTGGGGTATTGAATGTAACTATTGTCGTAAGTTTGGTCATTTTGCTAGAGTGTGTTTCCAACGTAACCGATCTAACACCGTCAATGATATCCACCTGTCAAATCAATGACTAGAAAATCAGACATCTCCGGTTCCACACCTGACTAATGTTTCTGCCATGTCAGGCGGAAGCAATTTAGTTCAGGTAAAAATTGGCTCCGATAAACGATTCGCGTTACTCGATACGGGTGCGTTAATATCATGCATGACTAGAAATACATACGCGCAGTGTTTTCCTCAAGATCAGTTCCCTTTGGGCCATTCAGATGTGCCCTTAATTTCAGGTGTTGCTGGTCATGTAACTAGAGTTATGGGCAAGGTTGTTCTGCCGCTTTCTATTGGAGAGCAGAATTTTGAACATCCATTCTATATCCTGGAAACTATGAACCACGAAATCATTCTTGGTGTAGACTTCTTGAAAGCGCATAAGGCCAAGATATCGTTTGAGGAAAATCATGTAGTGTTCCCCGATTCCCCTTCTATTCCATTAGTAGGTAAAGAGGCAAAGAAGGTAACTGTCCGGGCAGTGTGTAATGTATCATTGGCACCCAGAACACAGACTGTACTTCCTGTTCAATGTAGAAATGTTAAGGCCCAATACGGCATTATTGAACCTGTTCCAACCTTGTATGAGGACACACAGTTAGTTGGCGCCAAGTGTGTTGTTAAATCTGTTTGTGGTAAATCTGTATATCAGCTCATGAATCCTTCTGACAATTCTGTGCAGATAAAACGTAACCAAGTGGTTGGCTATTGGGAGCCACTCTCTGATGATATGTATATTGAAAGCTTTGAGGTCGGCGGAAAAGATACCCCTACGGTTAAGCCTAAACAAACAGATGTGACACACAAACACACTGTAACCGTGACCGAAAGTGCTGAGCACCCTGACATTGTAGAGGAACTTGCTATCACTATGGAGGATTCTGATTTAACATCAGATGAAAAGCAACAACTTATCTTATTTTTGGCTCGGAACAAGAAGGTTTTCTCGAAAGATGTAACTGATTTGGGTACCACTAATATTCATCACCACAGAATAGACACGGGTGACGCACAACCAATCCACCAACGTTTCTATCGCACTTCCCCTGTTCACAAAGCAGAAATTGACAAGCAAATCCAAGATATGCTCAACGCTGACATAATTGAACCATCAACCTCAC
Source organism: Acanthaster planci (assembly GCF_054643075.1). Taxonomy (NCBI): domain Eukaryota; kingdom Metazoa; phylum Echinodermata; class Asteroidea; order Valvatida; family Acanthasteridae; genus Acanthaster; species Acanthaster planci. The sequence continues at coordinate 20,213,695 of NC_141786.1, read as the reverse complement.
CCTGGGCTAGCCCGGTTGTTCTTGTGAAAAAGAAGAATGGCGAATTCCGCTTTGCTATCGATTACCGTCGCCTCAATCGAGTCACAAAACCCATGTCTTTCCCTCTACCACGACCTGATGATGTATATGATACCATAGGTGAATCCCATGCTACGATATTCACTGTACTCGATCTTGCGTCAGGATTTTGGCAAATACCTCTGGATGAAGATAGCCGCGCGAAAACGGCTTTCACATCTCATAGTGGCAATTACCAGTTCAAGAAACTTCCATTTGGTCTCATGAATGCACCAGTTTCCTTCCAAATGGTTATGACCCAAGTCTTGCGTGGGCTGACTTGGAAATTTGCACTCGTGTATGTGGATGACATTATCATTTTCTCACCTGATTTTGACACACATCTGAAACACTTGCAGGCAGTCTTTGACCGGCTCCGTTGTGCAAACTTGAAATTGAAACCACAAAAATGCCACTTTGCTGCCAAACAGGTTACCTATCTTGGGCACATCATATCGAAGCAGGGGATTAAGACTGATCCCGCCAAAACATCAGCGGTTACTACTTTCCCTATCCCTAAAGACCCATCAGAAGTTCGTTCGTTTCTAGGACTCTGTAACTACTATCGTAGGTTTGTGAAAGGTTATGCCAACATAGCCGCACCCCTTAACAGACTCCTACAGAAAGACGTGTCATTTGTATGGACGGCAGATTGTGATCGTGCTTTTCACCAGCTGAAACAAGCACTTATCTCCCCACCAGTTCTCGGCTATCCCAATTTTGATCGTGAGTTCATTCTCGCTACTGATGCTAGTGGCTTTGCAATCAGTTACATCCTCTCTCAAACCGACGACAACGGTAAGGAGATTGTGATTCAGTACGGTGGGAGAGCACTCACAAAAGCTGAACAAAAGTGGTCTATAACTGAAAGGGAGGGGCTAGCTGTTGTCGAAGGTATTCAGTTTTATCGGGTGTATCTAGCTAACAGACGTTTCCGTGTCCATACAGATCACGTTTCTCTGCAGTGGCTCAGATCTATACACAATGCAATGGGTCGATTAGGCCGCTGGTCTATCGTGCTGCAGGGGTATGATTTTGAAATTGTTCACAAATCTGGCACATCCCATGGTAATGCCGATGCCCTTTCCCGTCGACAATATTCCATCAGCGCCTCTCAAGTTCAAACCCCTAAGGCAGATTCACTCCCGGTAGACACTGTGCATCAGATCCACACGCTCAGTCAATCACGGAAGGAGGAAACATACGAATACAAATTGACGTACGCTGCTATGTCGGAGAAGGAAACCGTATGTTCTATCGATAACCCAGACAGTTTGATGGACCCATCCATTGATATCAAAGCTCGCCAGCGACGTGATATTTCCCTACGTCAGTACATTGAGTATTTAGAGGATGGTAGTTTGCCGCCCGATGCTCATGTTGCTCGACGAATAGTCGCTGAAGTTCAGGATTATGTCGTACAGGACGGTGTATTGTTTCATTACTATTATCCCAGGGGCAAAGGTCACAGAGTTGACAGACAGATCAAACAGTTAGTCGTTCCTCAATGCTTACACCATGACGTACTCCTTGCATATCACGACTCAGTCCTGGGAGGACACCAGGGAATCGATCGCACATACAACAGTATTCGCCAGAAATATTTTTGGCCCCGAATGTTTTCTCAGATTGAAGCCTATGTGAAGTCATGTACAACCTGCCAACGCATAAAGGTTAACCATCACGCTCAGCGCGCGCCCCTCCGACCACTGCCTGTAGGGGAGGTGTTCTCCAGGTTACACATTGACATACTTGGCCCTTTGAAGCCATCTCCTGAGGGGTACAAGTACATTCTTTTGATTGTCGACTCGTTCTCAAAATGGTGCGAAGCTTTCCCCCTCAAGACGCAGGATGCCGAGGAAGTAGCCAAAATACTGTACAATGAAATAATATGCCGATACGGTGCTCCTTCCTCCCTCCTCTCTGACAGAGGAACGCAGTTCATGTCTAAACTTATCAAGCAGTTGTGCAACATCTTTCAGATCACCAAAGTTCAGACCAGTAGCTATCATCCACAAACGAATGCAACGTGTGAGCGCATGAACAGTTTCATTTGGCAGTCCCTTCGCGCTTATTGCAAGCCAGACCAATCAAACTGGGTGGAGTTACTTCCCAGTGTCATGTTCGCTTATCGAAGCACACCAGCCACTGAATCCACACAACTTAGCCCGTTCATGATTCTATTTGGTCGTGAATGTCATCTGCCGATTGATACCGCATTGCTACCCCAAGCGCAGGCCGGTGCCCGGTCAAATCCTACACTTGAGCGTATCATGCAAAACCTCGACACCGCGCGCCAAATTGCCGCAGAAAACACGAAAACGTCACAAGCAAAATACAAAGCCCAGTTTGACAAGAAATCTAAAACCCCAGCTTATCAAGAAGGACAAAAAGTATGGTTGTACTGTTCGAAACGTCAAGTTGGCTTATCGCCCAAAATGTGCCATAAGTGGCTAGGTCCCTACTATATCTGCGAGGCTCGAGACAACTTCACCTACAAACTTCGCAAGTGCAGCGATAACAAACTTATGTTGTCCCCAGTCCACGCGAATCGGCTGAAGCAATACCATGATCCTCAGGACAGACCAGTTCACATTCCTGATGGCTTAAACGGCCACACTGAGCTGGGTGCTGAGGAGTTTGAGGGCAATGACACTTTAAGTGACCTTGCGCAGGACCCACCTAATTCTACACCCACTCAGTCTGACATCGCACACGAATCATACCTCCCACCCGTTGTCTTGGGCAGTCCCACACAACCCTCTGGCGATACACCAGCAGCCGTTAATGACCAAGGTCGTAGTGATTGGTTTATCGTTCATAGTCTCAGACGCTCTGCCATTATTGACGGCAAGCGTCATTATCAGGTAAAGTGGAAAGGGTACGACAAAACAACTTGGGAACCCGAAGAAAATATTCCTGCCGAATTGATCCAAGACTTCCACATACGAAAAACCAAACGATCTAAGGCACAGTATCGCAGAAGATGAACGTAATTGTATTCGGGCCTCAGTACTTGTAGTTGATAGTCTAGCTTTTTGATAACGTCCTAATATGAATTTTCACCGTAGTTATGTAATGTACCTTCTAATCTTTAATAGCTATTTGTTCATTCTTCTTAAGTATTTGTCAGTTTGTTACCTTCTTTGCTTCGTACTATATGCCGGCCATGGACATGATTGCAGTGCCTGTACACTCATTCTCTTATATTTCTGTGGTTTCATGAAGTTATCTATTGTTTTTATTTCTCGACTTTTGTTAATGTATTATTATTATTACTAATTTTTGTTTGCTTAGGGTCACCAGTACGTTTTATCACTGCTTTTCTTTTTTTTTTACATGTTGTTTCTGTTCCTTATTAAGTCGGGAGACTTAAGCTTCGAGGGGAGGGCACATATCACCATGTTACAATAGCACATGTTGTATTGCTACCTAAGTTCAATGCACGGATTGACCTTCAACAGTAGAACCACTTTCCAAGTAATGAGCCTCACTTAAGGAATGACTAGTTGAACCACAAGGCCCTTGGGGAGGAAAGCAGGGCTGGACCGGATGGGTCATGAGGCAGCCCACTGGCCTTATAAGGAAAAGTCAGTGTTCATTAATTTGACTAACCCTACCCTCAAATCCAAATGAACCAAACATATTCATGCACGCTGTATTAATATTCAAAGACTAGTAGCTAATACCTAATAAGGCAAGGAAACTTGTATGATGGATGAAAAATGGAATGTCCAGCAAATGTATAAAATCCCTATGAGTTCTGGCAATTGGGCAGAGAGCCGCACATCGAGCCAGCCGAATAAACCACATCAACTACAGTACAACTTTGTCTCAAGTCATCCTCTTGTGTCGATTCATATAACCTGTCGGGTTATAATATTAATACGCCTTTAGTTTTGTTTTTGGTAGCCGATCTGTTACGGAAATACAAACAAACTGACCTCAGGAAAGAGCTTGGCCTTTTGCGCAGAATGCTGGTTTTCCAGAGCAATCAAGCGCACAGATCCGGAGCGTTAGGTCTGAGGGAACTTTGCTGGAGCGTAAAGAGCGAAATTCAGAGACTTGTGGGTCATTTTGCGAGATCGACAAAGAATGAATAATCGGGTCACACCCAAGTACGATTGTTGTCCCAACTCAAGATTACCATTCCAACCAATAAGTGCAGTGTGGCCGATCACACTGCATTAATATACGTTATTACGATCCGACTGTACGAAGTGTCAGTCCCTAGAAACAAATAGTTTCTCTACGTGTACAAATAGTTGAATTGGAGTTAAAAGGGAGACTGAATTGACAAAGCCAGAAGTTGAAGTTTGTGTCACTGCAGCTTCAGACCTAGAAACGTATCGTAAAAACCAGCGTTGGTCTATTTTGTACTGTTCCCCATACATTGATTGTGTATCTTTCTTTACACCACACCCTGTCGGCGCCATTTTCCAAAAACACATCGAGTTTAACCTGTCAAAACTCTCGTACGGGTGCGAGTTTTTCTTTGCAGTACCGGAACAATCTCACCAAACGTCTTCACAAATCAACTGATTCAGTTTAATTAAAAGTAAAGCTGACTTCTGAATGTTAAGTGAAGCAACTGTTGTTGCACAACTCTTGCAATAAACTGATTAGTATATTTTACAATGTATAGCTAGACCTATAGAATAGATGTAGTCTTGAGGATAAAATTAAACACTTGGCAAATGTAAATGACTTTCCGAACAACTCCGTAGTTAGCTCAATTAAAATCATAGGACATGTTCGTGTCTTACAATGTTGAGCTATGATGGCGCTTCTTTCTTTACAGATGGGTTGATTTGCTGAGGTTGTAGCAGTAACTCCAGTTTTGAACGCTGTAAGATAAAGTACTGATTGACGAAGGAATGTTGACGAGTATAAAACCGCCAATTACACTGCACAGGCTGATGGGCAAGGTGACTGGGATAGGTACAAGACGAGTCAGGGCGTTTGGAAAAAAGAAACAAATTTCATGAAAGAATAATACTGCTCTTTAGTGACAAAACATTATACATTTCTAAACGTAAAATGAACCTTCGAGATAAAATGTGAATTTCAGAGAGCGGAAACCTTTTTTGAGAGTGATTACTGACCTGCAATATAAATTAGCGTTGAAGTAAAAACACAAAGGACGTTTTCTCCATCAGTCTTATGTTGTTTGTTGTTCCAGACGTCATCACCTACACATTCATTTAATCGATTCATTTATTGTACAAGACCTCTCCTTGATACAGGTGAGATTTGTCTTCAAGAATAAAATAGTTACAAACGACTGTTCCCGTGGGCCGTCTTTGTTTATCTGAATTACTGTCTGTGGTGTTGTTGTGTTTCTCCCAAGGCAGTCGCTCACGCTGACGGAAAGGCTCAGTTGGTATTTTGGAAAAATTATAGAGCTTTGTGGAACCTCTATGGGCGCCCTTTTTACACTGCTTTATTTTTGTAAATTTATCTGAAACATATGACAATAAATACAGTACCGGGGTAATGGTGCAGTGACGTGGGACTGAACAATGTCCGTACCCGGTTTCCTAGTCTTACGGCTGCGGTATGAAATAACAAATGTGCTTATGCAAGCCACTGCCTAACGGCTGCAGCCATTCCATATTAGCCTGTTTGGTACTGCTAGCCATAGCCAATCATTTCATAGCCAACCTCTCATCGAACTGAAGTTGAAGGTCACCAACCTGTGACATTATTGTTTACGTCGTGAGTGGCGCTCATGATTCAATTCACAGACGTGTGTAGCCACGCACATACATGTAGGCCTACGCCATGTTCCAGGAAGTGGATTGCTAAAATAATTCTCTTTGCAACGACCGAGAAATCTTGGCAACATTTTTAAGGCTGAAAAACATAGACGCTTTATGAAGGTTCATTCAACGCGGTGAGTAGAATTACAGCATTTAAGACACTCCATATATGACGAATCAAAGTGCAGTGGTCGATGCTTGGCAAAGGAGAAGAGGGACAGTGGACTGGTGGACATGTTGTATTGTGGTGATGTTAGGCATTTTCCATCACGAAATGTTAAGGGCAGGATATGACTATAGCATAGTTATGACAGTAGGGGAAGAGGAGGGCGTGTCAGCAATCACCCCAAGAAGGAGGGAGGAGTAGCTCTGTTTTGAGCAAAGTCGCTTGTATCTTATTGACGCGATGGCCGATGGGTTGAGAGAGACACCTCAACTCAACACAGCCTCATTCGATTTTCAGCTGTGTGGAAGAAGTTATGTCAGGGCCAATATACCAATCAATTCAGTGCTTCATCAATTAATGATTACCGTATGGACATACTCGACTAAACTGGAATTTAAAGTTTATATAATTATGAGCGTTACACTGTAGAGGTTGGGGGAAGTGGGTGTCTGATGAGCACTGCACATCTTCTGCTAAATGGAGATGGGCCGTCAAATTATCTCAGCGTCGTTAGGCGTTGCCCAACACAACTGTGTATTATTAATAAGTCATTTAAATATCAAAACGCTTTAAAAAATACATGTGAGGCCCAACTTTTGTATGAGGCAATGCACAAAAATGGTCAATCATTTTGATGAACGGGTGTCGCCCTCACAGCTTCTTTTATTTGCCAAGGACGCAGGCTACCTCTCCCCCCACTTCATGGCTATCGTGAATTTAAATTTAACCAGAGCTTTAGTCAGCACCCAGCTTGCCAAAGGCATATTGCTACGGGAAAAATCTGCCGGGGCTCTGTTTAATTGACCTGCAGGGATTTACCCTGACAGTAATTGATGTAAAACAAGGAAAGTTATGCAAAGTATGTTTGAGCGTATTTTTCCCATGTTTTTCATACACATCAGGAGAGATATAATCTGCACGTTCTCATTTATCGATGGTGAATAATGTTGATTTTCATTTAATTCAGGATCTTTTAATGGTTTTCTTTGAACCAGAAAATGGCTACAGGATCGGCAGTGAGTTCAGCTCTAGAGACGATCAGCAGACATCATCTCGAATGCCCCATTTGTAGTGAGAGATTCCAACGACCCAAGATACTGGACTGTCTGCATAGTTTCTGTGAGCAATGTCTGCTGACATACTGCAGCACGAAGCACCAGGGCTGTACAGAGATTCCTTGCCCCGTGTGTCGACAAGAGACACAACTTCCACAGGCGGGGGTTAGAGGCCTGAAAACCAACTTTTATCTGATCGGTCTTGTTGAGGAGATTGAAGTACAGGAAAAGTTGGTGTGTTCGGGTGAGACGAAGCTGCTCTGTGAGACATGTGATGATGGCAGTGAGGCAACGCATCGCTGTCTGGACTGTGAACAGAATATCTGCTCACGTTGTCGAAGTACACAGCTACGGATCGCTGCCACATCAAGCCACACAATACCTCTTTTAGAGGAAATCCGTCAAGGGAAGATTAAAGTGAAAAAGCTGCCTGAACAATACTGTCCAAAATGTCCGACCCACGAGGGGGAAGTTACACGATTCTTCTGCACAACGTGTGAAGTTTTAATTTGTCGAGATTGTACCGTCATGAAACATCGCATACCAGAACATACCTATCTTGAAATAAAAGAGGCCGTGTCGACATACAGACAGATATTAGCTGATTTGTATTCTCCCCTGGGAAAAGTATTGAACCAACTCCAGAAATCTAAGGAGACAGTTTCAAGAATGAAGTATGACTTGGATATTCAAGTGAAGGCAGTCACGACAGAAGTGCAGGACAGGGCAGCTGAGATAAGAGCAGAGGTCACAGCTGAAGAAAATCGCATCATTGATGACATCAAAAACATCCAAAGCAATCGTCTTAAAAAACTGGCAGAACATAAGAAAACAATGAGTCTGGCATCAGAGAGAATACAGCATTCATTGGAGACAGCAAGAGAGTTGACAAGGACGGCAGCGGATAGTGAGTTCCTCTCACTCTACGCAACAATCAACAAAGACTTGAAATTGGTGGCAGGTCAAACTATTCCCAGAGTTGACAAGAGGCTTGGATTTCTGAAGTTCAAACCGAGTGAGGGGGTAGGTGACATCAGTCTGGGCAAGGTGGTGACGGAAGGAAAGTGGGAGCAGCGATGTGAGTTTGGTCGCAAGGGAAGCGGTCCAGGAGAGTTCGGTTGGGCTTGGGACATTGCTGCTCGTCAGCCTGATGAGGTTGCAGTGGCTGACTGCTTCAACAAACGAGTTGTGATCTGCAGCATCGATGGTAACCAGAAAAGCACAATCCCGATGGAAGGATGTAAGTTTGGATAGAAACTGCTCACAGTGATACACTGGTGCTTTGTTTATCGTAAATAAATTCATGATTTATTTTGGAATTATGATGTCAAATAATAGTGTATCCTGCCTAATGTGTATGTGTCACAAGCCTGGGTCCCCCTACCCTCTGACACGCAATGTGTGCACGGTAAATTATGCAGTACACTCAAGCAGATAATTTAACTTCCAAATTCAATGGAAACTAATTTATTTACAAATATACAAACCACAAAAAGAATTGAATGAAGGGGGAGCAAAATACAGAAGATCAACAGTTTTAAAAAAATGGGTTTCATAGAAACTAGAAGGCTGGTGGGCTGGTTAATAATTACCACTAGCCCAAATTTGGACAGTTCAAAGGGAGAGTTGGTCACTTGTCCGATGCGCCGCTGTTACATGACTCTCAGCCGATCCTCGGCGAGGATGATGCAGGTGAGTCGGGGCTGGACTAAGCAGACCAACAGGCAGGTAGGTAGCCGTGTCCCCTTGAGGCAGACTCGCTGCTCCTATCCAGCCAATGCAGGACCTGGCTTGATTGTGTCTCGGTATTCTATGAGGTCCACTTACGGGAGCTCCGACTCTGTAATAAGGAGCCCTGAAATATTGAATAATCATACCCATGTATTTGACCATATTACTAATTTTCCATACCCGAAAGGAGAAACTTCATCATTAAAATGGTCACTAAACTTGGCTTTTGAACTCCCCATTATCACAGATATATAACATAATAGCACTTACATATACCAGACAAAACATAATGGCTACATATTAGAAAATAATTAAAAAGAACACTAACAGTATATACTGGCTCCTGAGGTCTTACAGCACACTGAAAATTGTCACAGCCTGCCCTTCCTCTTTAAACTTTTCTCCTGAAAATTTGGGGCAGCAAATCGCTCTCCCAACTTATGGCTACCGCCAAGACTGGATTTTCAATCCACATCAACAAGGTGGAAGGCTTCATAAAATTCTGGCTTCAGAGCTATCGCTCAAACTTGTGCTATCGCACCACAGGCCTGTCAGTGTGTGTCACACAGAACCACACCCCAGTATTTAAGGCTATCGCTGCTGGACAACGCCTCAGTGAGCTTGCACTGTAAAACGCTATTCATGTCCCCATGCCTGGTGTGTACCCATGCAGGTGTGAACCATACAGGACCCTACCTTACTTTGCATAAAGGGCATATAAGGAAATTTGGCCAACTTGGCAACATACAGTTTGTGTCTTTAAAGTAGTCAAACACTTGGCGTAAAATATCACTGACTTGTGACAGTGTGTTAGGGGCAAATTCAAAAGCAAAGTGCTTATTCAACATGATGGTAGGGAGACAAAATGTCGAAAGCCTTAGGCCTACTCACAGTCCCAACTCCCTTGCTTCAATTTTGTGGTGTTATTTTCTAAGGGTTTCTTCATGTTTGATAAATACCTGTAAATACACCGATTACTTTCTTCCTACTCACCTATGACGTAATCTAAAACAAACAGGCTAAACAACCCGTCGGTTGGGGGCAAGTTGCTGCCGCTGGATACGCCACTGGTGTCAAGCCACGTAACATATCTAAAGTCTTTTGGCAGAGTCACATGGTACCTAGACAGAGGAGTCTCTAGGAGAAAAAAAATGATTGACATGTTCATTTTTCCAGATATTGCGGTAAAGTTTATTTAGAGAATTTTCTTCTCTCCAAAAAGACTAAACGGCAGCTTAATTGTACAATACCTGGATTCTTAAAAACAAATCCAGTGAACCTCAATTCCAGATCAAAAATTTTTTTTTAACATTCAGGCAAATATATTTCACATGAAAACAAAACAAATATGCGCTTCGAATTCACTGCAACAAATGTTGGACACGTTGCATCTACACAATGGTTCATGGTCAACATTTCCTCCCTTAAAGGCTCAATGTGCATTTCTGTTTTTGTGAAGTATCTATTTGCCAGCGTTCATTCGTCCAAGTTTAAATACTACGCAGCACAGGTAGTGGGCGGTATCGAGGAGAGCGCCCTCTTGCTCCTTATTTTGATGGAAAATTTACTTTCATTTCCTAAAGTTCGTTGCCACACGACCGAGTGTTCTAGTGTGTAAATATTACGAATATTTAAAGCAAGCCTGGCAACAACGAAGGTTGAGAAGTGACTCCGGCTGGGCTTATTGTCGTGAGGGAAGGAAAAATTCCAAATTCCACGGACTCGCTAGACAGAGAGGGGGAGGCTTCAATATACATTCTACATGAATCCTTGTTCACTTGCTATGCATGGACGTAGCTACACGTGAGCCGCTTCTTTGAACTTCTTCCAGGAACTTTATGTTGATTGATTCATAATAAATAATTCCAGGTTCCCGGGATCTATTGGTCGAGGAAGGGACAATGGTTGATCCTAGGTCTCTGGCTTTATAACTCTTCATGAACGTAGTTGGTTGGTTCATGCTTTTCTTTCTGTCTTTCAACTCCAAACAGGGCCACGTGGCGTTGCACCTACACGCACTGACAATCGGTTGGTGGTTGTTGAGCAGAACGCATCCCACGTGAAAGTCTTTGACAAGGACAATACGCTGGCTTTCCAGTTCCCCACAGTGCCACCGAGTGAGGTCGGTAAGACCGCAGTGAACCTCCGGAGTGTAGCAGTCAAGACGGATGGGACCATTGTGGTTGGTGATGTCAAGAGGATGGTGCTGACCGAACACAGCCCCACTGATGGGGAACTCAGAAGCACCATCCCAGTCAAGATTGAACCTTATTTTTTGGCTGTTGACAGCAATCATCGAGTTGTAATCAGTGACTGTGAACAGTTAGTCGGTGTTGTTGATGGGAATGGTGATACACTGTTCACCATCAAACCTACCATCGATGGTGAGGTAGTTGAATACTGTACTGGTGTATGCGCAGATAGCACAGGCATCTATGTTGCAATGCATAATGATGATGAGGACACCAGTCATATCCACCACTATGACCCTCAAGGTGGCTTTCTCCACTGCATCGCAGAGGGTCTGCACCGGCCCAGGGGAATTACATTCACAGCAAATGGGCAACTGGCAGTTGCGGACTTTTACTCAGTGAAGATTTATGACTTTGTTTAAAGGCAACATGACCTTTTCATTTTTTTAAATGTTAATATTTATCATGACGTAGGTAAATTACATTGTAACGGTTATTTGCATATCTGTAGGTAAAGTTGTTACTTTTGGCTGACCTCCTTGATTGTTTCCTGCACAAGGAAGGGTTGAACACGCATCTAAACCTCTACCAAATAAAAAAAAAAGTCCCAAGACTTGTTTTGACAGTGGACAGATTTACTGGATTATCCGTATGGTTCTATAGTTGCCCCTTGTACTATGTCGTGATACGAAGTAAGCCGTACGTTATCAGTAATCAGGAAGTCTTGGTGACGTATCAAGAACCAGACCCGTAATACAACGGCTCTCCAGGAAGTTTGTGAGAGAGATGTTAAAGGGTGCCATAATTGAGGTTGTTTAATTACTCCTGTTTGTTTGTTTGCACATGACATATGATCTGGTTGTCAGTAAAGAAATCGTACAGTCTAAAGGAAAACCCTCTTGGGTATTTCATGATTTTTGTGATAAAGTCTGAAGTGTAGGGACATTGCTGTTGCAGTATGAATAAAATGTACGTAGTCTGTGTTTGATAGAAGAGCTTTGCATATCGACTGCTTTCATTTAATACTTTGTTCCTTCAAGAAATAGAATTTCTTCCCTCTAGGCGGTAGTTTCTGAGGCTACCTACATGTATGTATGACAGTACCCTGGGTAGTTAGTTGGGTCAATGCATCAAAGTTGAGTATTACAAGCGACATCTTGTGTGTCTCTCTACGTCTACATACCACGTCCGGTGCTTGTTGCATTTACGTTGAGAATGGCTTCCCTGTCCCGTCCCATTTAAACCATGTTAATCCTGTAATTCTAGATATCCGTTTTCTTCCCTATCACATTAGTACTTGGCAACTAAATTGAAATCCGTAGAGAGAGTATCTCGTACGTCAAGCCTGTGTAAATATTAATACGCCTTTAGTTTTGTTTTTGGTAGCCGACCTGTTACGGGAATCCAAACAAACTGACCTCAGGAAAGAGCTTGGCCTTTTGCGCAGAATGCTGGTTTTCCAGAGCATTCAAGCGCACAGATACGGAGCGTTAGGTCTGAGGGAACTTTGCTGGAGCGTAAAAAGCGAAATTAAGAGACTTGTGGGTCATTTTACGAGATCGACAAAGAATGAATAATCGGGTCACACCCAAGTACGGTTGTTGTCCCAACTCAAGATTACCATTGCAACCAATAGGTGCAGTGTGGCCGATCACACTGCATTAATATACGTTGTTACAATCAGACTGTACGAACTGTCAGTCTCTAGAAACAAATTGTTTCTCTACGTGTACAAATAGTTGAATTGGAGTTAAAAGGGAGACTGAATTGACAAAGCGGGAAGTTGAAGTTAGTGTCACTGAAGCTTCAGGCCTACAAACGTATCGTAAAAACCAGCGTCGGTCTATTTTGTACTATTCCCCATACATTGATCGTGTATCTTTCTTTACACCAAACCCTGTCGGCGCCATTTTCCAAAAACACATCGAGTTTAAACTGTCAAAACTCTCGTACGGGTGCGAGTTTTTCTTTGCAGTAACGGAACAATCTCACCAAACGTCTTCACAAATCAACTGATTCAGTTTAATTAAAAGTAAAGCTGACTTCTGGATGTTAAGTGAAGCAACTGTTGTTACACCACTCTTGCAATAAATTGATTAGTATATTTTACAATGTATAGCTAGACCTATAGAATAGATGTAGTCTTGAGGATAAAATCAAACACTTGGCAAATGTAAATGACTTTACGAACAACTCCGTAGTTAGCTCAATTAAAATCACAGGACATGTTCGTATCTTACAATGTTGAGCTAAGATGGCGCTTCTTTCTTCACACATGGGTTGATTTGCTGAGGTTGTAGCAGTAACTCCAGCTTTGAACGCTGTAAGATAAAGTACTGATTGACGAAGGAATGTTGACGAGTATTAAACCGCCAATTACACTGCACAGGCTGATGGGCAAGGTGACTGGGATAGGTACAAGACGAGTAAGGCCGTTTGGAAAAAAGAAACAAATTTCATGAAAGAATAATACTGCTCTTTAGTAACAAAACATTATACATTTTTAAACGTAGAATGAACCTTCGAGTAAAATGTGAATTTCAGAGAGCGGAAACCTTTTTTGAGAGTGATTACTGACCTGCAATATGAATTAGCGTTGAAGTAAAAACACAAAGGACGTTTTCCCCATCAGTCTTATGTTGTTTGTTGTTCCAGACGTCATCACGTACACATTCATTTAATCGATTCATTTATTGTACAAGACCTTTCCTTGATACAGGTGAGATTTGTCTTCAAGAATAAAATGGTTACAAACGACTGTTCCCGTGGGCCGTCTTTGTTTATCTGAATTACTGTCTGTGGTGTTGTTGTGATTCTCCCAAGGCAGTCGCTCACGCTGACGAAAAGGCTCATTTGGTATTTTGGAAAAATGATAGAGCTTTGTGGAACCTCTATGGGCGCCCTTTTTACACTGCTTTATTTTTGTAAATTTATCTAAAACATATGACAATCAACACAGTACCGGGGTAATGGTGCAGTGACGTGGGACTGAACAATGTCCGTACCCGGTTTCCTAGTCTTACGGCTGCGGTATGAAATAACAAATGTGCTTATGCAAGCCACTGCCTAACGGCTGCAGCCATGTCATATTAGCCTGTTTGGTACTGCTAACCATAGCCAATCATTTCATAGCCAACCTCTCATCGAACTGAAGTTGAAGGTCACCAACCTGTGACATTATTGTTTACGTAGTGAGTGGCGCTCCTGAGTCAATTCACAGACGTGTGTAGCCACGCACATACATGTAGACTTACTCTGAACGCCATGTTCCAGGAAGTGGATCGCTAAAATAATTCTCATTGTAAAGAGCGAGAAATCTTGGCAATATTTTTAAGGCTGAAAAACATAGACGCTTTATGAAGGTTCATTCAACGCGGTGAGTAGAATTGCAGCATTTAAGACACTCCATATATGACAAATCAAAGTGCAGTGGTCGATGCTTGGCAAAGGAGAAGAGGGACAGTGGACTGGTGGACATGTTGTATTGTGGTGATGTTATGCGTTTTCCATCACGAAATGTAAAGGGCAGGATATGACTAAAGCATAGTTATGATAGTAGGGGAAGAGGAGGGCGTGTCAGCAATCACCCCAAAAGGAGGGAGGAGTAGCTCTGTTTTAAGCAAAGTCGTTTGTATCTTATTGACGCGATGGCCGATGGGTTGAGAGAGACACCTCAATTCAACACAGCCTCATTCGATTTTCAGCTGTGTGGAAGAAGTTAGGGGCCAATACACCAATCAATTCAGTGCTTCATCAATTATTGATTACCGTATGGACATTATCGACTAAACTGGAGTTTAAAGTTTATACAATTATGAGCGTTAGACTGTAGAGGTTGGGGGAAATGGGTTTCTGATGAGCACTGCACATCTTCTGGTAAATGGAGATGAGTCGTCAAATTATCTCGGCGCCGTTAGGCGTTGCACAACACAACTGTGTATTATAAATAGGTCATTTATGTATGAAAACGTTTTTAAAAAATACATGTGAAGCTCAATTTTTGTATTAGGCAATGCACAAAAATGGTTAATCATTTTGATGAACGGGTGTTATACCCAGCAAGAAATGAGACCGAGGGGTACCCCCCAACATGTCCAATCCCTATACACATTACAAACTATTGTTACTTAACACACCCCCCCCAGATGTCTGAAAGGAATTCCCCAGATTCCAGCGAGACAATGACCAACCACAAAGCAGGGGGGTTTCTCTCCGTCTTATACCTTGCTGCATATGACGCGTGTTGCCCTCACAGCTTCTTTTATTTGCCAAGGACGCAGACAACCCCTCCCCCCACTTCATGGCCATGATGAATTTAAATTTAACCAGAGCTTTAGTTAGCACCCTGCTTGCCGAAGGCATATTACTACAGGAAAATCTGCCGGGGCTCTGTTTAATTGACCTACAGGGATTTACCCTGAGAGTAATTGATGTAAAACAAGGAAAGTTATGCAAAGTATGTTTGAGCGTATTTTTCCCATGGTTTTCATACACATTAGGAGAGACCTAATCTGCACGTTCTCATTTATCGATGGTGAATAATGTTGATTTTCATTTAATTCAAGACCTTTTAATGGTTTTCTATGAACCAGAAAATGGCTACAGGATCAGCAGTTAGTTCAGCTCTAGAGACGATCAGCAGGCATCATCTTGAATGCCCCATTTGTAGTGAGAGATTCCAACGACCCAAGATACTGGACTGTCTGCATAGTTTCTGTGAGCAATGTCTGCTGACACACTGCAGCACGAAGCACCAGGGCTGTACAGAGATTCCTTGCCCCGTGTGTCGACAAGAGACACAACTTCCACAGGCGGGGGTTAGAGGCCTGAAAACCAACTTTTATCTGATCGGTCTGGTTGAAGAGATTGAACAACAGGAAAAGTTGGTGTGTTCGGGTGAGACGAAGCTGCTCTGTGAGACATGTGATGATGGCAGTGAGGCAACGCATCGCTGTCTGGACTGTGAACAGAATATCTGCTCACGTTGTCGAGGTACACAGTTACGGACCGCTGCCACGTCGAGCCACACAATACCTCCATTAGAGGAAATCCGTCAAGGGAAGATTAAAGTGAAAAAGCTGCCTGAACAATACTGTCCAAAATGTCCGACCCACGAGGGGGAAGTTACACGATTCTTTTGCACAACTTGTGAGACATTAATCTGTCGAGATTGTACTGTGATAGACCACTGCAAACCGCAACACGCATACATTGATATAAAACAGGCCACTTCAACATACAAAGAGTCATTAGCTGACTTGTTTTCCCCCCTCGAGAAGATCCTGAATGAACTCCAAGAATCTCTTGAGATAGTTTCAAAAATGAAACACGACCTCGATATCAGAGTAGAGAACGTAATTTCAGTGGTGCATACCAAGGCAGCTGAGATAAGAGCAGAGGTCACTGCTCAAGAAAATTGCATCATCCATGAAATCACAAATATCCAAAGCGATCGTCTGCAAAAACTGGCAGAATTTAAGAAAACAATGAGTTTGGCATCGGAGAGAATACAGCATTCATTGGAGACAGCAAGAGAGGTGACAAGGACGGCAGCGGATAGTGAGTTCCTCTCACTCTACGCAACAATCAACAAAGACTTGAAATTGTTGGCAGGTCAAACTACTCCCAGAGTTGACAAGAGGCTTGGATTTCTGAAGTTCAAGCCGAGTGAGGGGGTAGGTGACATCAGTCTGGGCAAGGTGGTGACGGAAGGAAAGTGGGAGCAGCGATGTGTGTTTGGTAGCATGGGAAGCGGTCCAGGAGAGTTCTGTGGGGCTTGGGCCATTGCTGCTCGTCAGCCTGATGAGGTTGCAGTGACTGACGAAGAGAACGATCGAGTTGTGATCTGCAGCATCAATGGTAACCAGAAAAGCACAATCCCGATGGAAAGACGTAAGTTTGGATAGAAACTGCTCACAACGATATGCTGGTGCTTTGTTTATCATAAATAATTTTATGATTTATTTTGGAATTCCTCGATGTCAAACAGTATCGTACCCAGCCTTTGGTGAGGGGGTGTTTCTGAGTCTGTTTTTGCATTCAATTGGGGACCCTGAACACTAACAATAAGGTCCCGATTCACATAAAGTCCCCGATTGATAACTGTGTACAAAACATATGGTTGGTCTTCTAAGAAAGTACAAACAAAAGAGGAACAAATACTGAAAAATTGCCTGGGTTAAATTGTAACCCAAGGAAGGGGGAAAAACGCAACTACCCAAATACGGGCTGTGTTAACTCAATTTTGGGTTGACAATTACTGTTTGTCTCAGTTTTCACCCACAAAATGAGTGGATATTACCGTTTTTGGTTAATTTAAATCACCCAAATTGGGTTGAAACCACCTAACTAGTTGGTAGTTGCAGTTTTCACCCTCGCTAAGGGTAATTTTAACCCAGGCAATTTTTCAGCGTAGCGGGTTCCCAGATGCAGACAAAGACACACAGGTTTGTGAGGGGATTCAAAAGCAAATGCTTCTTTTGGCTTATTCATCACGATGAAAGGGAGAAAAAATCATGTCAAAAGCCTTACTCAAAGTCCCAACACGCTTGCTTCAAATTCGTGGTGTTGTTTGCTAAGGGTTTTTTCATGTTTGATAAAGACTTGCAAATATCCTGAGTACTTTCTTCCTACTCACCTATGACGTAATCTAAAACAAACAGGCTAAACAACCCGTCGGTTGGGGGCAAGTTGCCGCCGCTGGATACGCCACTGGTGTCAAGCCACATAACAAATCTAAAGCAAAGGCTTTTGACAGAGTCACATGGTACCCAGACGGAGGACGCTCTAGGACAGAAAAAATGATTGACAAATTCATTTTTCCAGATATTGCAGCATATTTTACTCAGAAAATTTCCCTCTCCCCAAAAAGACTACACGGCGGTTTATTTGTGCAATACCTGGATTCCTCGTTCACTTGCTATGCATGGACGTAGCTACACGTTAGCCGCTTCTTTGACACTTCTTCCAGGAACTTCATATTGATTATTTCATAATAGATAATTCCAGTTTCCAGAGATCTATTTGTCGAGGAAGGGACAAGGGTTGATCCTAGGTCTTTGGCTTTATACATGAAACTCTTCATGAACGTGGGTGATTGGTTAATGCTTTTCTTTTTGTCTTTCAACTCCAAACAGGGCCATGTAGCATTGCAGCTACACGCACCGGCAATCGCTTGGTGGTTGTGGAGGAGAACGCATCCCGCGTGAAAGTCTTTGACAAGGACAATACGCTGGCTTTCCAGTTCCCCACAGTGCCACCGAGTGAGGTCGGTAAGACCGCAGTGAACCTCTGGAGTGTAGCAGTCAAGACGGATGGGACCATTGTGGTTGGTGATGTCAAGAGAATGGTGCTGACCGAACACAGCCCCACTGATGGCGAACTCAGAGGCACCATCCCAGTCAAGATTGAACCTCGTTATGTCGCTGTTGGCAGCAATGATCGAGTCGTAATCAACGACTTCAAACAGTTAGTCGGTGTTGTTGATGGGAATGGTGATACACTGTTCACCATCAAACCTATCATCGATGGTGAGGTAGTTAGGCGCTGTACTGGTGTATGCGCAGATAGCACAGGCATCTATGTTGCAATGCATAATGATGATGACACCGGTCATATCCACCACTATGACCCTCAAGGTGGCTTTCTCCACTGCATCGCAGAGGGTCTGCACTGGCCCATGGGAATTACATTCACAGCAGATGGGCAACTGGCAGTTGGAGAGTACTACTCAGTGAAGATTTATGACTTTGTTTAATGTAACACAAACAAGATTTATGCAGTAGCATTAGTTGGAAATGTTGCGGTGTGAACAACATTGCATTCAATTTCATGACTTCTTTTTTTATAGAAAATTAGATCCACAAAGGTTTGCGTAGGCTGAGATGGGATTCAAAAATATGGGAGCTACATAAAGTGCTTACCATTTAAACAAATTCCTTTGTTAGTTTTGCGTTGTTAACTATATTTTCTCTCGACATATGAATTATTTTCATAGACCCATTTAACAGTAGTAAATGCATCCCAATATTGGTGAGTTATGCCTACCGTAAGTGCTCACAGAAGATATGGGAAGTTGTTAGCTTGTCTCACCAAAAGAATCAGACTCATTTCAATGCACACATCTTGCAGGGGATTATCAAATTGAGGAGAGTATAAAAACTGAAAAATAATATATGAACTCAAATTGTTCTCATTGAGATTTACATAAAATTTTAATGTTCTCAAAAGCTTACTTTGTGTGAGTAGTGGGATAGCGAAGGTCTCATCATTTAAATGGTGAAGTACATTTCTAAAAGTCGATGTGGAATTCACGTTTGGAGGAATATTCCCCTCATAACTAAACTGTCCCTTTGTGTTGAACCGCCTTATTCTTATTTGCGTTTGAATGTATATTACGAATTAATACCTCGTTAAAACAGGCCCAATGTCACCATTTGGAGGAGAGTTATATTAATTCATTCCCCTTTGCAACTCCTTTCAAAATAAAATTCATTTCGTTTTCTTTTGAACTCAAATGAAAGTTTTGTTAGAGATTTAAATGATGTTTTTCTCTGTGGCAGAGGCAAAAGCAAGATGAAATGTAGGTTATAAAAAACTTTATTGGCAAATTTCTTAATTTTCGTGGAATTTATTTACATAGTTTTAATTAGTGACAGCAACAACATTCCACTTACAGAATATAAACGGTTTCAAAGACTATGCTTGAGTATTATTTGAAGGCAACATGACCTTTTCATTTTTTTTAAATGTGAATATTTATCATGACGTAGGTAATTTACATTGTAACGGTTATTTGCATACCCATGGTAAAACTGTTACTTTTCGGCTGGCCTCCTTGAATCTTTCCTGTACAGGGAAGGGTTGAACACGCATCCAAACCTCTAACAAATAAAAAAATAAGTCCCAAGACTCGTTTTGACAGTGGACAGATTTACTGGATTATCCGTATGGTTGTACAGTTGCCCCTTGTACTATGTAGTGATATGAAGTAAGCCGTACGTTATCAGTAATAAAGAAATCTTGGGGACGTATCAAGAACCAGACCCGTAATACGACAGCTCTCCAGGAAGTTTGTGAGAGAGATGTTAAAGGGTGCCATAATTGAGGTTGTTTAATTACTCCTGGTTGTTTGTCTGCGTCAATACATCAAAGTTGAGTATTACAAGCGACATCTTGTGTGTCTCTCTACGTCTACATACCACGTCCGGTGCTTGTTGCATTTACGTTGAGAATGGTTTCCCTGTCCCGTCCCATTTAAACCATGTTGATCCTATAATTCTAGATATCCGTTTTCTTCCCTATCACATTAGTACTTGGCAACTAAATTGAAATCCGTAGAGAGAGTATCTCGAACGCAAAGCCTGTGTAAATATTAATACGCCTTTAGTTTTGTTTTTGGTAGCCGACCTGTTACGGGAATACGTAAAAAGTTTAAAGATAAAATAAAAAAGGATGAACCTTTAAAACAGTTCATTGGTAAAGTCCTGTAGGTTTGATGGATTTTGTAGTTTTGACAGTGTTTATAAGCTTTAATAATTTCATAGGACCGTGCTTGAGTGAAAGCGACGTGACCATTTCAATTTTGTCATGTGAATATGTATAATGACGTAAGTATAATATGCGTTGTGCCTCGGTTATTTGCATATCAGTGCATCAGGTGTTAAGTTTGGGTTTACCTCCCAGTGAGCTGCAAGCCTCCGGCGTAAAAACGGCTTGAACCAGTGTCTAAGCCCTCATCAGAAAAATAATTTCCAAGAATAAGATTGATCGTATTATTTCACAGTTACCCCTTTTGCTATGCAGTGAACTGATCATGAAACACAGCTGGCTATGGACGTTGCCTGTATAGTGTATTCGGTGTAATGAACAGCCGTCGGGGTAGTAGCGACGCTAATTCGAAACGGACTACAATTTTTTCTCTGGGCTCGCCATAAAGATTATTTGAGAGCGTAATATGCATGGTCACAGTTGGGTTGGAGACTCTCGTTTCGTGTCTGTGCACGACACAGCCATTATCTGACCGTCAATGACGAAACTGTACAGTGTAAAGGAAACCCCCAATATGACTGTCGGGTTTCTAAGTTTCATAAGAGAATAAACATTGCACTATCTGATATAAATGCACGTAGGCCATATAGCTGTAGTTTGTATCTACAAAGTTGAGGTGGAAATTAATCAAGGTTAAATGTGGCAAATTGCATCCTGTGTCCGTCTCTGTCAACGTGCCATTTATAGTCCTCACCTCTTATTGGGACAGCCTCCTTGTAGCGTCTAAACGATGTTGACCTTATAATTCTAAATTCTTGGTCCCTCCCAAATAACATAAATGTTTTAAAACAACTTCCTAAGCTCAGGAGAAAGTGTCACCATTATTAGTTTTCGTCTTATTACGCAAATACCAAAGACACTTTATGCTATCAAATCTTGGTTAATTTCTGGTACTGATTGCTGATTTCCAGAGTGGTTCTAATTAGCGTAATGGTACCGAGTGATAGGTCTGAACGATCCGTCTCTTGACTTTAAAAGGCGATGTTCTGAAAGGCTCCCCGCAAAACCGACAAAGAATGAAACATTCTGTCACACTCAGGACTTGCAACGTAAAGTCTGTGTAATCCAACTGTTTAGTGCTGAACGGCACGTTACTGTGTATTACCGTAGTTTGTTATGGTGCAGCTGTGGCTAGGTTCGTCCCAACAGAATGGAGTCTCGACGCAACGGTGTGGAAATGAGTTGAAAGGGAGACTGGGTTGAAGGGACTGGCTTTCAAGTTCATGACACACTGTGGTTTGCAAATAACTGTGCACTGAAGCGTAAGGCGGCTTTGAGAATGTACCGTACAGTTTGGAATAGACATCAATGTCAAACCAACGCAGGTCTGGCCTTATGTACCACTCGCTGTACATTGCTTGCGTATCCCTACACACCACACCTTGTCGGCGCCATTTTCCAGGAAACACTTCGCGTCTACACTTTCCAAAATCTGTGCTACAGGTGTGATTTCTACATTACAAGAGTGGAAGAATCTCGATAAAACTCTAGACAAATCAATCGATTCAATTTAAAAAGGAAAGCAAGGACGTTCCTTTGAATGGTAAGTGAAATACTTTCCGTTGCAGAAATCTTTCAAAGAACTTGTCAGTGGTTTGTTTGAAAAGCTACGTGGCAAGGTTGCCACATCGGTAATTGCCGGCGATAGGACATAGAGTACGGGCTACGAGATCAGTCCAGACTCTGGTCCCGATGGCTTCAACGTTTCCCCAAACCAAAAAGTTTAAAAGGTGGAACAATTTGGGGAAGGGGTCTAATGTTAAAAGGAGCTCACAGTGGAGTAAATCTGTGTTGAAAACTGGGCAGATGGAGGACGGGGAAATTGTGGGGGGACGATTTGCCCAGACATGAAAATTCGACATGATGGGGGAGGGCGATGTTCTTGATAAAGGTGTACTTCTGTAATGTGTATTCAATTCATGCAGAATCTTTAACCAAAATGGTATACTTATGGCTTTCTGAAATTGCTTTCGCTTTTCTGATACAGTGATATTGCATTTCAGTCGTTGGGAAATCCTGAAAATTCAGCACAATCCGCTTTATTTTTTTCTCATCACAAACTAAAGTGGGGATGATTTAATAGCTCATACCCCCACCAAGGGGGGTATATTTCCCCATCCCCCGGGATGTACACACCATGGGGGCTCAATAGTCAGTTAATGAACAAGTTGGAGAGGACGAGAGCTACAACTACGCATCTTTCAAAACGCGTTAGCGTTAAATGGACCATGCAGTAACTTCAAATAGCACTATGGTGTTTCAAGTCTCCTTCATTTGATTTTCTTTTATTCTCATTTCATTTTTACTTTGGGGCCTTTTGTTTTACACTGAAAGGAACCTAAATAACTTTGATGTAATTTCAGAGGCAGTTGAAAAGAAGGGCAAAGGAGCTGTATTTGAATTTTAGGCAAGAATTTCCGATATATGCCGTCAATTGATCACATCCAATTATGACACCTTGGCTTCAAGCCTGAGGGAAACCTTTTCAGCTGTGACGTATCTGCGTCTTGTACAGATAATCCCACTGGCCATGAAACGGACCTCTGATTTATTTCTTATTGTCGACGTTTTCTCTTACAAAATAGACAGGCCATGTTGCCGTGTAAATCATCACAGAACGACGTTATAGCAAGGAAAGGGGTTCAAAATGTGAAACGGAACTTGTCACGTTGAAACACGAGAAAAACATGCTTCATGACTCACTGGCCTACCGTCATGAATTAGAAACCGAACTGCGGATTAGAAACAAAAACAATTTTGTTCTATGGAAAATATTCCACAAATAGTCAAATTGTAATGCAGGAAAACACTACTACAAACATTCTCTTGTCTCCTCTTATTGGCATTTATTTATTAGCACACCCGCTCACAACTATGCATGTTACATTTGAATAAAAAACGCGTCACAAAAACTCCAAATTAAACAAAAAATGGGCGCCTCCGGTATCCTGAGTGTAATCTTTATCACGATTTTGTACCCGCTCCTTTGGCGTAAAACGAAGCCTGCAAGATGAACTGCAAGATTGCAGTGCCCAATGCCTAGGCAATGGAACTATTGAATCATGTCGTTATTTCATTCACATCGGCACGATCAATTTCAAATAGTCAAGAGATGTTGACCATACTTGATGGCACTATCGGACACATTCCAGAAAGTGTGCCTG
Source organism: Acanthaster planci (assembly GCF_054643075.1). NCBI lineage: Eukaryota > Metazoa > Echinodermata > Asteroidea > Valvatida > Acanthasteridae > Acanthaster > Acanthaster planci. The sequence goes on along the minus strand of NC_141786.1, from coordinate 20,190,019 downwards.
AAAATGCCTGTGTGTTGCTGCAATAGCATCTGCGGTATTCGACGTCATTGGTCCTTTCTTTCCATTATCTAATAATTATTCCTGACACAAAGTGCTTGGGTTTGAAGTGTCCTGTGTTATTTTTAGCGGGGTCCTCAAATGGAAGGGACGTTTGGTGGCCTTGTTCGGGAGAAACAGACTAAAAAAAACAGAAGAAATCAAATTGTTCCCACAAATATTTCCTTCACTTTGAACTCGTTCATGCGGTTGTTTGTTCAAAGAAGAAAACCTTTCACAGTTTAATTTATAGAGGACCTTTGTTTCTAATTTGCCTTATACGTAGAAATGGCGACAGGATCAGCAATGAGTTCGGCTCTAGAGACGATCAGCAGGCATCATCTTGAATGCCCCATTTGTAGTGAGAGATTCCAACGACCCAAGATACTGGACTGTCTGCATAGTTTCTGTGAGCAATGTCTGCTGACATACTGCAGCACGAAGCACCAGGGCTGTACAGAGATTCCTTGCCCCGTGTGTCGACAAGAGACACAACTTCCACAGGCGGGGGTTAAAGGCCTGAAAACCAACTTTTATCTGATTGGTCTGGTTGAGGAGATTGAAGTACAGGAAAAGTTGGTGTGTTCGGGTGAGACGAAGCTGCTCTGTGAGACATGTGATGATGGCAATGAGGCAACGCATCGCTGTCTGGACTGTGAACAGAATATCTGCTCACATTGTCGAAGTACACAGCTACGGATTGCTGCCACGTCAAGCCACACAATACCCCCATTAGAAGAAATCCGCCAAGGGAAGATGAAAGTGAAAAAGCTGCCTGAACAATACTGTCCAAAATGTCCGACCCACGAGGGGGAAGTTACACGATTCTTCTGCACAACGTGTGAAATGTTAATTTGTCGAGATTGTACCGTCATGAAACATCGCATACCAGAACATACCTATCTTGAAATAAAAGAGGCCGTGTCGACATACAGACAGATATTAGCTAATTTGTATTCTCCCCTTGAAAAAGTATTGAACCAACTCCAGAAATCTAAGGAGACAGTTTCAAGAATGAAGTATGACTTGGATATTCAAGTGAAGACAGTCATGACAGAAGTGCAGGACAGGGCAGCTGAGATAAGAGCAGAGGTCACAGCTCAAGAAAATCGCATCATTGATAACCTCAAAAACATCCAAAGCAATCGTCTTCAAAAACTGGCAGAATATGAGAAAACAATGAGTCTGGCATCAGAGAGAATACAGCATTCATTGGAGACAGCAAGAGAGGTGACAAGGACGGCAGCGGATAGTGAGTTCCTCTCACTCTACGCAACAATCAACAAAGACTTGAAATTGGTGGCAGGTCAAACTATTCCCAGAGTTGACAAGAGGCTTGGATTTCTGAAGTTCAAGCCGAGTGAGGGGGTAGGTGACATCAGTCTGGGCAAGGTGATGACGGAAGAAAAGTGGGAGCAGCGATGTGTGTTTGGCAGCGAGGGAAGCCGTCCAGGAGAGTTCTTCGGGGCTTGGGACATTGCTGCTCGTCAGCCTGATGAGGTTGCAGTGGCTGAAATCTGGAACAAACGAGTTGCGATCTGCAGCATCGATGGTAACCAGAAAAGCACAATCCCGATGGAAAGATGTAAGTTTGGATAGAAACTGCTAACAAACGATACACTGGTACTTTGTTTTGTGGTAAAAATATTATCATTTATTTCGGAATGGGAGACTTTGAGACGTATGGTGGCGGCAGACAAGCTGGTCCTTCTCCTCGGTTGTGCGCGTGCTCAAAACTAACACGAATTCCTAGAACTGCACACACATGTCCAGATCAACCAAAAAGGACAGTTTTGTCTGCCGCCACTATGCGTCTCAAAGTCTCCCATTGCTCGGTGTCAAACAGCGACGTGTCAAGCCTTTGGTGTGTGGGTACCCTTGAGTTTGTATACCTATTCAAATCGTGCACCTATAAACAATAGGAACCACGGTTGCTAGAGAGTAAGTTAGTACTTGCAAATATACTGATTACTTTCTTTCCTACTCACCTATGGCGTAATCTAAAACAAACAGGCTAAACAACCCGTCGGTTGGGGGCAAGTTGCCGTCGCTGGATACGCCACTGGTGTCAAGCCACATAACAAATCTAAAGGCTTTTGGCAGAGTCACATGGTACCCAGACGGAGGAGGCTCAAAGAGAAAAAAATGATCGGCATGTTTATTTTTCCAGATATTGCAGGATATGTTATTCAAAGAATTTTCAACTGTCCAAAAAAGACTACAGGGCAGTTTAGTTGCGCAATGCATGGATTCTTAAAAACATGAATCCTTGTTCACTTGCTATGCATGGACGTAGCTAAACGTTTAGCCGTTTTTGTCACTTCTTCCGTGAACTTCATATTTAATGTTTCATAGTAAATAATTCCAGGTTCCCGGGATCTATTTGTCTAGGAAGGGACAAGGATTGATCCTAGGTCTCTGGCTTTATAACTCTTATATATATAAGATGAACGTGGGTTAAGATGAACGTGGGTTAAGATGAACGTGTGTAAAAATGAACGTGGGTTAAGATGAACGTGGTTTAAGATGAACGTGGGTAAAGATGAACGTGGGTTAAGATGAACGCGGGTGATTGGTTAATGCTTTTCTTTTTGTGTTTCAACTCCAAACAGGGGCACGTGGCATTGCAGCTACACGCACCGGCAATCTCTTGGTGGTTGTTGAGCACAGCGCATCTTACGTGAAAGTCTTTGACAAGGACAATACGCTGGCTTTCCAGTTCCCCACAGTGCCACCGAGTGAGGTTGATAAGACCGCAGTGGACCTCCAGAGTGTAGCAGTCAAGACGGATGGGACCATTGTGGTTGGTGATGTCAAGAGGATGGTGCTGACCGAACACAGCCCCACTGATGGGGAACTCAGAAGCACCATCCCAGTCAAGATTAAACCTTGTTATGTGGCTGTTGACAGCAATGATCGAGTTGTAATCAGTGACTGTAAACAACAGTTAGTCGGTGTTGTTGGTACGAATGGTGATACACTGTTCACCATCAAACCTACCATCGATGGTGAGGTAGTTAGACGCTGTACTGGTGTATGCGCAGATAGCACAGGCGTCTATGTTGCAATGCATAATGATGATGAGGACACCGGTCATATCCACCACTATGACCCTCAAGGTGGCTTTCTCCACTGCATCGCAGAGGGTCTGCACTATCCCCTGGGAATCACATTCACAGCAGATGGGCAACTGGCAGTTGCAGACTTTTACTCAGTGAAGATTTATGACTTTGTTTAATGTAACACAAACAAATCGATTTCCTTCCGCTTTCTTCGGGAGGAAACAGCAATACCATTAGTCGGAAACGTTGCTGTGTGTACAACTTTTCATGCAATTTCATGACTTATTTTTTAATAGAAAATTAGACACACACAAAGGTTTCCGTAGGCTTACTGCATAGTAAAAAATTGGAAAGCAAACTACATTAAAATTTCGCTGAGATGGGATTCAAAAATATGGGAGCCACGTAAAGTGCTTATCATTTAAACAAATTTCCTTTGTCAGTTTTGCATTGTTCTCTGTATTTTCTCACGACATGTGAATTATTTTCATAGTCCATTTAACAGTAGTAAATGTATCCCAATATTGGTGAGTTGTGCCTACCGTGAGCGCTCACAGGAGATATGGGAAGTTGTTAGCTTGTCTCATCAAAAGAATCAGACTCATTTTAATGCAAACATCTTGCAGGGGATTATCAAATTGAGGAGAGTATAAAAACTGCAAAATAATATGTGAGGTCAAATTTTTCTCATTGAGATTTACACAAAATTTTAATGTTCTCAAAAGCTTACTTTGTGTGAGTAGTGGGATAGCGAAGGTCTCATCATTTAAATGGTGAAGTACATTTGTAAAAGTCGATGTGGAACTCACATTTGGAGGAATATTCCCCTCATAACTAAACTGTCCCTTTGTGTTGAACTGCCTTATTCTTATTTGCGGTTGAATGTATATTACGAATTAATACCTCGTTAAAAGAGGCCCAATGTCACCATTTGGAGGAGAGTTATATTGATTCATTTCCTTTGCAACTCCTTTCGAAATAAAATTAATTTCGTTTTCTTTTGAACTCAAATATAAAATGAACTCAAATATAAAATGATGGTTTTGTTAGAGATTTAAATGATGTTTTTCTCTGTGGCAGAGGCAAAAGCAAGATGAAATGTAGGTTATAAAAATCTTTATTGGCAAAGTGCTTAATTTTTGTGGATTTTATTTAGGGCCTACATAGTTTTAATTACAGACAGCAACAATATTCCACTTACAGAATATAAACCTTTTCAAAGACTATGCCTGAGTATTATGTAAAGGCTACATGACCTTTTCGTTTTTTTTAAATGTGAATATTTTTCATGACGTAGGTAATTGACATTGTAATGGTTATTTGCATATCTTTAGGTAAAGTTGTCACTTTTCGGCTGACCTCCTTGAATCTTTCCTGCACAAGGAACACGCATCTAAACCTCTACCAAATAAAAAAGCTAAGTCCCAAGACTAGTTTTTGACAGTGAACAGATTTACTAGCTTATCCGTATGGCTGTATAGTTGCCCCTTGTGCTATGTAGTGATACAAAGTAAGCCGTACGTTATCAATAATAAAGAAGTCTTGGGGACGTATCAAGAACCAGACCCGTTATACGGCACGCATCAAAAACTTCCTCTGGGCTCTCCAGGAAGTTTGTAAGAGAGCTCTTAAAGGGTGCCATAATTGAGGTTGTTTAATTACTCCTGTTTGTTTGTCTGCGCGTGACATAGGATCTGGTTGTCAGCAACGAAATCGGACAGTCTAAAGGAAAACCCTTTTGGGTATTTTATAATTTTTGTGATAAAGTCTGAAATGTAGGGACATTGCTGTTGCAGTGTGAATAAAATGTACGTAGTCTGTGTTTGATAGAAGAGCTTTGCATGTCGACTGCTTTCATTTAATACTTTGTTTCTTCAAGAAATGGAATTTCTTCCTTATAGGCTGTAGTCTCTGAGGACGCCTACATGTATGTATGACAGTACCCCGGGTAGTTAGTTGGGTCAATACATCAAAGTTGAGTATTACAAGCAACATCTTGTGTGTCCTCTCTACGTCTACATACCACGTACGGTGCTTGTTTCATTCACGTTGAGAATGACTTCCCTGTCCCGTCCCATTTAAACCATGTTGATTCTATAATTCTAGATATCCATTTTCTTCCCTATCACATTAGTACTTGGCAACTAAATTGAAATCTGTAGAAAGAGTATCTCGTACGTCAAGCCTGTGTAAATATTAATACGCCTTTAGTTTTGTTTTTGGTAGCCGACCTGTTACGGGAATACAAGCAAACTGACCTCAGGAAAGAGCTTGGCCTTTTGCACAGAATGCTGGTTTTCCAGAGCATTCAAGCACACAGATACGGAGCGTTAGGTCGGAGGGAACTTTCCTGGACTGTAGAGAGCGAAATTCAGCGACTTGTGGGTGATTTTGCGAGATTGACAAAGAATGAATAAACTGGTGACACCCAAGTATGGTTGTTGTCCCAACTCAAGATTACCATTCCAACTAAAAGGTGCGGTGTGGCTGATTACTCTGTATTAATACAATACTTTGTTAGGGGTCCGGCTGTACGAAGTGTCACTTCCTCAAAACAAAATTGTTTAATCGACACAATATAGTTGAAATGGAGTGGGAAGGGAGACGAGTTGAAAGGAACTGAACTTGAAGCTTATGACAAGCTGATATTGAAATGACTGTGAATTGGGGCTTAAGGCGGCTTTGGAAACGTATTGTAAAAACGAATGTATATAGGGAGGGGAGTAGTTTAAAACGTGAAAGCTAATCAGTTTGAAAATATCTGCAAGAAAAATAAAGCTCGATGGACTACCATCATGAATTGAAACAATAAGCCAGTTTGTAATTAAGAACTGCGCATACGCGAATGGACTTTTGCAAAGGTCATTTGTACATTAAACAAACTTTTACAGAAAGAAAATTGGTAAAATTGTCACGTAAAAGTGCTGCTTATTTTCCCCTGGAGGGCCTTATTAATCTTCAGAAAGCAATAATATGTCCAAAAGTCAATTTAGCAGTGAAAATATCGAAACATTTGCTAGGAAACACAGAATTTTTCAGACCACCCTCATGGCGTTTGTGAGCAGGGTGTAAAGTGACATTCGTATGTGGAACTCACTCCAGGAAATCTGTAAGGAAAGCAGTATTTTTAACTGAAAATGGCAGAAAATGGTATTTATGGTGGCCGGACGGACATCGGAAATCGTCAACATTGACCCCAATATTTACAATCAAATTCACGAATCGATCTCCGGTCGCCAATATTGCAGTAAATATTCACGACCAAAATTTACGACCTGCTCTCTTGTAGCAAATATTTCCGTCAACGTTTGTGACCGGAATTCACGACTCACTAGCGCTCTTCGGTTGCAAATATTGACGTCAATATTCCAGACTTTTTTGACTTGTTGTATCCCCTGTCGCAAATATTGCTGTGATTTTTTTTTCAGCAAAGGAAGGTAGATTGGGCGTGCCCGTCTGTCCGTAGCCATGGCCGCAGATGGCGATAATAGCATGGACACTCAACTCAACCACCACTAGACTACTCATCACTTATCCCCGACATTACAGAATAGCGACGAATTGGCATCTAAATCATGTAGGTCTGTGCCAAATCTGCCCAGCCGAACGACTTGAGACCAGGCCAAAAATTAGGTCGTTACGCGTGCTCGTGAACACACTTCATTTCCGCCTATCTTGCTTGAAAAAAATCCCGGAAACATTTGGGACTAGAGTTCCAACGAGTGGTGAATTTGATCATGAATATTGTCGTCAATATTGACGATGTCATTCTTGGGCCACCATAGGTTTACAGATTGCTTGAAAATGGTTGGCTGCTTTTTCACTATGAACATCTATAGTAAAGATTGCGGTAACACCATGTATTTATCTCTTCTTTGAGTATGTGTGGTTCTGAGAAGAACCGGGGAATAACTTGACGTTTCGAAAAGTGTACTCTGTCCGTCTTCAGGAGACTGCAGGATTTTAACTGGGAGTGGAGCTTATATGGTGTAAAGAAGGATCCAGATGTAGGGATTAGCTCGGTGAGGCGTTAAGGCGGGAACAGTGATGGCGGGAACAATGGATGCTGCACTGGATCCTGCAGTCTCCTGAAGACTGACAGAGTACACTGTTCGAAACGTCGATTTATTCTTCTCAGAACCACACATACTCAAAGAAGAGATAAATACATGGTGTTACCGCAATCTTTACTATAGATCTAGTTTCTTTCACCATGAAAACCTTTAAGTCTCACTATGAACATGTTACGAAAGAAGTACGGTGAAATACCAATGGACCGTCATTGTTAGTACACTGCGTTTCTTTTGTTAGATGTACAGTAGTGTTTTACACTGAACGTCGAAGTTCACGTGGAGGCAACAATTCCAGTGTTGATGTTATGACGCGCTGACTTATGACTGAGCAAAGTCCATACCCTACCTCCTATGTGTTATGGGTGCAGCTTAAAATAACACGTGAGCCACGAAGTAACACAGCAAGCCGCTGAGTAGCGACTACGGCCAATTAGCATTGACGCGTGTGTTGCTGCTTGCCATAGCCAAGTAATGGGTTCGCAACATTGCGTGTAACTGAAATTGGAGGTTACCAACCTGTGACATTATTGTTCAAAATACTGCGCCGTTACGTAGACTCCTTGTATAAGCGGCCCAACTGTGAACGCCATGTTCCAGGAAGTGGGTCGCTAAAATAATTCTCAGTGCAACGAGTGAAATCTTGGTAGTGAAATTCCTCGCTGCAAAACCATCGGCAACTCTCTCTTAGTTGGAGAAACTTAGAATCAACGTTGAACAGGGGTGAGTCCACATTTTATTTAGGAGTCAATGATAGTTTAATGATAATAATAAAAATGATGATGAAATATTTAAAAAACGCTATCCATGTCAATGACATCTCAAAGCGCTGTACGTTAAAATGCAAAAATCAAATTAACTTTAAACAATTAAACAAAGTAACAGGAGTTATAAAACAAAATTACAAATTAAGCAGTAAAAACTAAACATTTAAATATTAGCTGATGCTTGGCACAAGAGAACAGGAGTAGAGGTGGACATGTTTTATGAATAGGTTAGTCATTTGTCATCCATTCTCCAGCAATAAAGTAGGGAAAGGTTTGAGCGTGTCAGCAATTGCATCACGAACGAGGGAGGCTAGCCCTGTTTCCCAGTTTGCTGGTTCTTATGGGTGCGGTGGACAGGGTGTTTGGCGCGTGGAGGGCGAAAAGTGGCCACCTGCTTTTCTGCTACCAGAAAAGTAGGAAAGAAAGTTTTATCACAGTTTTTATAACATGCAGTTTTCGGCTTTTCTGCTATACCTCAAAAGCAGAATAAACGCTGTTTGGTTGTGCATTTTTGCAATTTTTCTGTTCGATCGCTGGCAGCCGAAAAGTGGCCAGTCTGCTTTTCTCCTTTCGAGCAGGAAGAAAGGAGGGTCAGACGTTTTGACAACAACCCTGAATTGTACATTTTTGCATACCAGAGAAGCAGTGGCCATTTGCTTTTGTGCCATCCAAGGGCCATGAACGGGGTCGTGAACCTTTAGTTATGACCTTTCTGTGAGATTGAAGACGTATACCAATAATTACGGTCCACCTATCTTTTGTAATACAAGATTCCAATGTTTCCCAAGCAAGCCTGTGTGTCTATTGGATGATAGCTGTAAAACTGCATTTCATTTCAGCTGCTATTTGCTCTGCCTCACAGGGACACTGATACTGCCGTGTGGGATTGGTCCCCAGGAAGCATGGTTAGGTATTGGTTTCTACGTCTTCACTCTCCCAAAACGGAAACGGTCGTAACCTACCGGTTCATGATCCCATTCACTGCCCACTGAGAACAGAAAAGCAGATGGCCACTTTTCGGCCACCTATTTTAAAATCTGCCTTTCCGGTATCACAAAAGCAGAAAAGTTAAATTCAACTTTGATTTCAAAGACAAACGAGTTTGACGTCAGGAACGTATTCTCCTGATTTAAAATGCGTTCCATTTGGGCAAATTTGCACCACTAATAATGGGTTTGGCGCAGTTATATGACGTTCATATTTACTTTCATATATTCGTTTATGAGCTGGCCAAATGTCACGCGTCAGAGTTGTCATCTTCCCAGTATTCTGTTTTACACAGTTTGGAGGATAGTCATTTCAGTGACTTATTACTTTCGCCCACAATGGCCGACGCCAATGCCTCGATGTCGTCGCTGACAGACTCTGATAGGTGCGCCACCGCTTTTAGGCTGGTCCTTCAGCTGATCGAGGCGGCAGATGTGACCTTCGACAACAGAATCGGCGTTCTGAACAAGATCAAGGAGACCTGGGAGAGGAATGAAGACGTTAACGTGATGACAGGAAATGAGTTTGTTGGTAAGATCAAATACATGTATTTGTGGAAGCATTTAACACCTCTCCCTGTGAACTGGAAGTCCAGAAACTATGTATGCCAATGCAAAACAAATACAATTAATTGAAAGCACTGCTACATATGAATTACTCGTCCTAGGACCGGCTAGTTCTGACTGCAAAAACATAAAAAGCATTAATTCTGCGTATATGTCTTACTGTTCAAAATTTGTTTCCACCCCTGGGCCCAGGTGGGCAGATGTCTGTCGGTAATCTACGGTTGTTCCGATTTGACAGACCACAGCTAGGAGATATGATCGGAGATTTCCAAGTGCATTATGACTTGGGAAATCATTGATGGGAACTGGGAAATTTGGGTGAATTTTATTAGCCAGGATAAAAAGTTCTCTTTGAAACTTGTATCCAGTAAAACATAGAATTGGGGAAAATAGCCCACTTTAGCAATTAGGAGAGAAAGGGATTTTTCATTTCATTTCCTTTTAAAAAGTGTGTAACCCCCCCAAAATGTATCCCACATGCACAGAATATCAGAAACACTGTGCTGGTACAAAATACGATCTTTTGTTTGTCTAGAATCTTTCATTTCAAAATACTAGAATACCACCTTGCTGTAACCATAGACTCCCACCATTTTCTCTGATTTCTTACGGCACCTTTTAACAACTAAGGTGCCTTATAATAATTTATGGTTATGGGTGTTTAAGGAAGAGTAAATAATAGACATCTGGTAGACCTTTTCATGACAACTCACTGTCAATAGCAAATGGGTCTTGCCAAAATGCCAAAACTCGAAACAAGGGATTAATACACATGTATTACCTTGTCATGTGAATGTTAAACCCGGAAAAATAAGTCTCCACAAAGACAACTCTTCAGATTGAGCTGTTTGCTCTTGTATGAAACCATAAGGTAACAAAGATGAGCAGGCAACTGCATAACCAGCTTCTGGTGTTTGCCCAGCAGGGAACAATCTGAAAATGGAGGGGGATTGAGCAAAACGTACCACCATGGGTTCAAACCATAAGATCCATCCATCTTTGTCTGGACAACCTTTCAGCAATGTTTCATCCAAACAAATAGCATCAAGCCTAAAATAAGACTTACAAAATAAAAAACCAGAGTGTCTATTTACCCTACACATGATTTGCTTGTTGACATTTCAAACTGCTGTTTCTGTCCTTTCTCCTAAGAACAATCGAGAAATGAGAGAATGGAAAATGGGTCTCCCATCAACAGAAGTTCACCGAACCGCTCAGAATCAAGGAAGCACCTTCGCACCACTAAGTTGAATATCTCCAAAAAGTACAACCTTCTTCATAATGAAAAATCCACGAGGGTTTCTAAGTGTAAGGTGCGTTCAAAATTTCTTCAAGCCGTTGAGGGGTTCAGACGTGGTCGTCAGTTACACAAATGTAAGATTTGCAAGAAAAATGTCAGGAACGTGACCCGTCATATGCAAGTTCACAGCGATAAGAGACCACACCATTGCCCGAAATGCCCAAAGTGCTTCAAAGAACTTGCCCAATTCAAAAGGCACTGGGTCAAGGCCTACCATGGTAAATTGTTGAAATGTTATTACTGCTCGAAAAAGTTCATGAATCAAGGTGCGCGAAGACGTCATGAGAAGGAACACCACGGCGGTGACAATAAACAGACCGGCAGGCCAGATCCTGCCGCAAAAGGAAAGATCAAAGCAGCGCCCTCAGTTAGAAGAGAAAGTGATGGACCTAGTCAGTCTATCCAGAACACTGATCGACCTCAACGACATCCTCATAATGTCCAGAAGTCGAAAAGGGTACCCAATAATCCAAAGGGACAACCGAGGGCTGCACGCCTTCAAGGACAAACGGCTCCTAGCAGAGAGACCTTGAAGGAGCACGTGCGACGTCATAGTGCGAAACAGTATCCCATTATATCATCCTCTGCAGCCACCACCGGCAAAGACGTCATCGAATCATCGAGCGAGGAAGAGTTTAACCTCACTGATGAAGCTGATGGAGATTGGACCCCAATTGCAACCCCGACCAACCATCGCTCTGGGTCTGAATCAAACCTTCAATGCAAATTCTGTTGGCGACATCTCTCGTCCAACACTCGGCTTCTTGAGCACGAGAACTGTCACAAGGAGAAAAAGAAGCCTTTTCCGTGCCTGGAATGCAACGAAGTGTATTTCTCAGGACCAACCTTGTCATTACATTTGCGAAAAAAACATTAAAAAATTACAAAGGTAGCCAAGAGGGTAAAATTTCTTGAACAAAAAACACTGCTGAATACCTGCACTGTGACAGAAATAGCTCAAGATTAATGCTACTTTGTAAGACGTGAGCGAATTCACAGGGTTTATCGAAGCAGTTAAATGCTTGAGCCTTGTTCATGAAGTCCAAGAAACGACTATTCATCCACCTCTGTCGATTTAACCTAAAGGTATGTCTTTACTGGATAGTTCACTTGTTTAGAAACTGTTTGAGACGATGCTTGCGCGACTAGACGGAACCACATAAAAGACACGTCAAAGTGGACTTTTGTTATTTCATATAGTTTGATCATGTGGACTGAATTTGTCTTATTCAATATTTATCGCCATATGGCAGTCATTTGTAATGGCTTTTATTTCATCGGTAACCTAAAAACAGATCGTCTCGACCTGAGAATTTAATTGCATGATCATAAAACATACTTAAATATTAATATGTTGACTTATATCGCGAGAAGGTAGTGTGGGTTCCCATGCAACCCTGTGCATAGTCCACGAAGATTTTAACCTTACGCTGTTTGCATACATGGAATGCAAACAATGTTAAAATCTCTTTAACTTTTATGCATCTGTTAATGGTTCCTGATTTTTTTCAAAGTTCTATTTTGTTTAGCGTATAATCTTGAGTGTGTATATTATTTTCCTTTTAGTAAATCTGACAGCAAGTTTGCATGTTGATTCTCAGGCTGGATGTGTGGGTGAGTATAAGTAAGTAAATTCCTCACAAAACACACACACAAATGCATAATGCTGCCATATACATGACTGAATAAAGCAGGCAAAGTGCACTATGTACTTGTGACTTGTTTTCAAAGTGACTTCTTTTCCACCTGAGTACAGAGAAATATTTTTATGTATTAATGTTTCTAGACAACCAAATAACTGTTGCATGTATAACCGTATTTATGTGGGCTTAGGAGTCCGTTTAATGTACGTATGTTTACTGTTAGGAATATTATACAATTTATTTCTTCAACATGTGTGTGTTTTAAATACCTTGGTTCATATCGATATATAAGTTTGTTTTCTTGTAACTTACCAATAAGCCCTATTGACCAGGCATGGTTACATTTAAACATCTTATAATATCTTTGTACGTACTTGTGTTCCTGATGACAATGGATTAATAACTTGACTTAGTGCCTTTTGACAATTTATTGCTAATTCAACTTTTCCAAGTAAACGTAGACTTTAAATTACATTAAGCAATTCTACAGTGATAATTTGCAGCTTGTTGAAGCTTTTATCATTTTGAGGGGGCACAATGCCCTGAGGCATAGTAGAAAATATTAAGAATACATTTTCTTGATGTATATACCAAACGGTATATTTATACAAATGTAACTTTACATGTACGGGAAGGGCAAAACCCCCGCAAAATACCTTCACGGTGACCATACAGTACTCAGTATGAAAACAATAAAGACCGACATCTGTCAGCGATATAATTGTGTGAGTGCGTAGACTCAACTAATCAGAGTTACAAACACCCCATCACAGGGTAGATGATCCATATTAATGAGTCGTTAATTGTAGTCAGGTGCTGTCAACATAAATAAAATGCTGTCACAGAAATACCTATACGTTGGCGTTCACAGGAGATGTTGGAATTGCTCTGTCTCAGTGAGAGATTCAGACTCGGTTTCATGCACACACATTGCAGTGGATTATCACATTGAAGACAGTTGAAAAGCAATGAGAAAGAACCTACGAAATAAAATTGCTCCTAAAATTAAAATTAACTCGACAAATAGAGCATCCAATGAATAGAGTTTCAACTGCGCAATCATTGGTTTCATGCGCACTTATTTCAAAGTTAGAGTGAAGGGAAAGAAGGGAACCAGTGCAACTGCATAACAATGAAATCTGCAAACATTGGATTTGATTGTTTCAAGATCATTCGCTGTGGGATATATAACGTCTTAACTTTATGCTGATGTGCAATGAAATGCTGTGACGAATGTACTCCAAATTTCTGGTAAGCTTAATTGCATTTCAGACAAGAAGGCTCCATGATTGGAATTGGCTAAAATTTGAATGATCTAGCGATTGGCCGCTAGATTTGATTTTTTTGGAAATATTTCCTTAATTAAAACGCCATTATATTAAAATCGTGAGTCGATTCCTGACTGAATTGCGCAGCATAGCGTCCTGGCGACGTTTAGGCTGGTGGTGCTGCTAGCCTTCATCAGGCAACTGAAGTCTGGACCGCGTCCTCCGCGTGTCCCCCGCCTTGTATTGCGGACGCAGTACGGGTGACCTCAGCGGGCGTCACACGCTCCACTCCATGCGCGTGAGGGGGCGTCCTCGGCGTGGCTCCGTTGCGCTCCGGTGCTCCGGTGGTTGTGTTGGCGGATGGGATGGTGGGGAGCCAGAACCCGGGGATGTCGATGGTCGAATATTGGATGTCAGTCATAGTGTAGTCCCAAATTTAGGTTTTAATGTAAAGATCTTAAAGGAAACTATACCCTAGTATTTACCGAGAGAAAAACTTCGACGCTCAGACATTTTGATTCTATTAACTTCTTTCTCTAAAGTTTTTCTAAAGCCTTTGAGATTCGGTTGACATTTTTGAATATACAGGACAATAGTTTTAATGTTTATCTTGATTTGTGAAATGGCAAAGATCCTGTGGCGTAAAATTATTCTGGACACGGGGGTTTTATACCGGGAATGACGGGGAAAGACTGTTGTTGCTGTATATTCTATCACCTCCTGTTTGATTCTGCATTTAGTGGGCATCCTTTCCTCATTTACGTAAAACTGTAGGAATCTTTACCCTCCACCGTTCGGAGGAGATCTGGAAGACGTCGGAGACTACGAACATGACGGGAACCAGTCAAGGCTGAACCACGCCCTAACACCAGAGATCAGTGCCTTACACTCTGGGGGCGCTGTTCGTATTGCAGATGTAAAGTTCACATGTGTTAAGATAAGAATTTCCGGATCATTTTCTTCTTTGTAAATTATTATTCAAAGCTGTTGGTTAAAATAAATTTGACAATTTCAAAATACATAAATAAACTACCAGGCCTAATGTCGCCTTTATTAAAATTTACTCGACAAATAGATTATCCAGTATATAGAGTTTCAACTGCGCAATGATTGGTTTCCGGCGCACTGATTTCAAAGTTAGAGTGTAGGGAGGAAGGGAATGAAGGGAACCAGTGTAACTGCATAACAATGAAATTCTCACGTGAGGTGACGAGCATTCATAATTTCGCGGGCAGCGTGGAAGGAGCTTCAGTTTAACTGCGCCATCTTAACAGCCAAAGTAAGTATGCCATTCTTGAGTCGAAATTAACTGTTTTTGTTACCTTCATTAGTAAAACTTAAGAAGTGGCATAGTTACTGTGTGATAAACTGAACTTAGAATACCGGCGAGCTCAGCACAAAATTGAATTTCGACTGTGACTCATTTACGTCGTTGTGGTAAACTTGGTTTCTAGTTCCATGATTCACGGAAATCACTTATTTTCCCTTGCAGCAGCTTATTAGGCATTTATAGAAAATGATAACATGTCTAGAAAGACTAATTTAGCAGTGAAAATTGAATCATTGACTTAGAAAGTATTAAGAGTTTTCGCAGTGCTCTTGTGACTTTTTGGCAAGGTGTCATCAAGTGATGGCTGGATACGGAATTCTTGAAATTCCAGGTTTTCTTCCAAAGCCGTCCAAAAAATGGCTCTTTAACCCTTTTGGTAATAGGAAGACTTCCCGAGGAAGCAAAGATTATTTGGCTTTGCATGTATACGGCCTTACGTTCTGATTTGAAATTGGATGCATTCCTCTAACATGTCTGATGTTGTCTTGATTGCTTCAGACAGACAAAGAAAGATACCCCTGTAAAGGCTAGCTAAAGTTAAATATACGAACACCACGTGACACCCTGCGACAGAAACCCTTGGTCTGAAAAATTCTACGTGTTTTCTTTATTTAGGACTCAACTTTTTCTGGACATGCTTTGGTTTATGAAGGTTAATAGGGCACTTTAGGGAGTAATGGTGTCCGTACTTGGAACTCTTCCCCTATAAATTTGAACAGTGGTTTCCACAAAGCTTACTGTTCCTGGAAGTAACCTCTCCTCACAAAATTATCTAACACTCTGCATACTGTGGCCATGTACACGATGTATCGCACATTGCTCATGCACAGCGTCTCAAACATTCGGCTCAACCGCGAATAATGTGTAAAAATTACATTTTTTATGCATTTTGAATCTAAATACATGCATTCTTGTCTTTTAAGTACAGCAATTTACTACTAATGTGTCTTTGTAGGGCGATGTTGAAATAAATGTGTCTGCAAATCGAATACTTACTGGGAGTGTGGCAAGGCGCGTGCTGCCATACTCCCTGTAATTACTCCCTGCAATGACCTATTAGCCATCAGAAAGCAAACACAACAAACAGAAAAGTTCAATTTCGAAGGGAAAAAAACAAGTCCTTTACTTCGAAAACACGGGAATTTTCTGAACAGTTCCATAGGGTTTGTGCACAGGGTGTCAAGTGGCGTCCGTATGTAGAACCCCCTGCCAATCAGAAAACCACTCGGACTACACAGTAGGTAGCTAAATTAGAGACCTGGCAAGTACACCATCACGGACGCGAATACATACAACCAGATATAGATTCCTAACTGTGAAATTACTATAGTTCGTTGTCTGTTTGTCATCAGTTGTCGTACAAGTGCAAAAGCAGTCACTATTGGTTCAAGGTCATATATACTTAACAAATTGCGTGCGCTTTCCCTTTTAAACAGAGGGTTGTGGAGCCATTTTGTGGAGCATTTTTAAAGAAAGACTGAAAGTTTATCCTTTGGCAAATAAATACTTGCAGGGTCCTAAAAGTAAGGATTGAACCAAAGTAGATGTGGCATCTCCAATTCTCAATTTATGAAGCTGTTGACTTTTTAAGATAAAATTGGGATGGAGTGTAAAAATCTATCCCAGAGTCCCTTAAATTAGAGCTACTGAGGATTGGGGGAATGATTTAAATTTTTATTTTGTCAATTTACAGATGATTCCTGTGCACCTTGATTTCAATCGGTGAGGGAGACTGGAAGCAACACTCCCACAAAGAGTCCACATAGCGCCCGCCAAGAGCCCACACAGAGCCCACAAAGAGTCCACATAGCGCCCGCCAAGAGCCCACACAGAGCCCACAAAGAGTCCACATGGAGCTCGTATGAAGAATGTTGCCGTGAAGATGCCTGCATAATCAAACCCAATGCAACAAGATTCTGCCATTTGAACTGGAAGTGAGACAATGGACCTTACGATCAAACAAGATCGTTGCACTTGCCATAACCCAGCGTTAGCCTGCGACATTGAACGAATTGAACCTGATATTGGCTTATTTCTAAAATAAAAGCCAGTTCTGATCTTTCTGATACACTGACTTGCAATGCATCAGTTGAGGGTCATGTCAGTAAATCGTGTTTTGAGATCATTTCCTCATAGCCATGAAAACAGTCCCATCAGTCACCCTCCATAAGCCATATTAACCTCAACCAACCCTCAACCACCAAAACGTGTAGTAAATAACAACCCCATTAACCATAGCCATTTACCAAATGAACCTCAACCAACCGTCAACCTTGAACAGTAAATAACCCCGATAACCATAGCCATTTACCATGTTAACTTAGCCAACTACTTACCATTAACAAAAATTAACAATTCCATCTACGGCTTAAACCCCAACTAACCCCCAACCATTAACAAACAAATAACCACAAGCCATTACCCCCTATTAAATCATTTGCCAGTAAACCATTTCTTAATTAAAATGAGGAAAATGATCGATCAAAATGCTGTAAAAGACATTAAAAATACACGCAGTTTATGTACTTCACTACGCAAAATGTGCTCGTTTGTAAAAAATCAACGGCACGTTTGTTAAATTTGTCGTAAATCAAATTTCAAACACGCTTTTTGAAATCTTGTAAATGCCGAAACCGGTATTTTTTTTGGGGGGGGGTAAGGTTTCTTTCAAGCCCGACCTTGAATCAGTTCCAGGAGGTTTCTTGGATAAAATAAATACATAGTCTTCAACGAACGTGGGAATTCAACATTATCTGCCGCAGAGGTCTCTGAGCCTTGACTTTGACTTTGAGAGATGAAAAGGGAGGAATTTATGGACATGACACAAGCCAGTGATTGAATAGAGATAGCTGTCTTGAAGAAAACAAAACAATGTCAGTGAGGAAAAGATGGAGAGGATTCTGAATGATGTACTGGAAAGAATGGCTTATGTCTGGAATCAGTCCCACTGCAGCTATTGTCGTTCAACTTGAAGGAATATCCATAGAGGTGAGAATTACTCATTACAGATATTCAGTCTTTTTATAGCACTTCACCCAGAGATTCTGTAGATTGAGTTTCTAAGAACTGTACCCGTAGCAACCAAACTACTATACCTGTATCGACTAAAGAACTGGCCGTATGACCGCTGGTGTTATGAACAAAATTCCAAACTCGAGTGTGTCGCACATTTTGTACACTCTGGTTCAGAGCTTCGTGTGAGCTAACTTGTCTCAAAAAGAGGTCGTTTGAATAAGTGCTGGTAAATTTTCCACTGATTTCTGATTTAAATAGACCTACTTTTAATATATAAAATAATCAGTCACCGCTTCAATCAATCCGAATCTGTGGTAAAAGTGTTGTGCAACAAGTGACTGCTGAATTTTCTTGTGGTGCAGGAAAGCGAGCCTCCTGATATCGGCTGATCCATTTAACATCGTTTTCTAAGATCAAGCTGTCGATATCATTTGATGACAAATGAAATAAAATACCATAAAATGCACTCTAAGCACTTAAATGTACCCATGTTCTCTTTAATCAATCATTGACATTACTTCCTTGATTCCTAAGCGGGTATTTAAGTTATTTACTTCCTCATTAATGTCTGTTAATGTAAAGTGAATGCTTTTCCTTTTTACAGGGACCACATTCTACTTTGACGAGTAACCTGAATCAGTGGAGGCAAAGAAGCTGGAAATTTGGTACAAGGTAAGTTATCACCAAAAGACCCTGCTTGTCTAAACCAATTCGTCCATCGCGCCATTGAATATACATTTTACTTTTCAATGTCTCAATGCTTGATTGACTTTGCTTGATTTTGCAGGATTCATCCGATGTGGGACAAAGGGGATTGTTGGTCGAAACGGTACAAAAGGAGATGGGTCATCCCAAGTAGAGGCCGGGGAATTCAAGACTTGCATGTTCATAAGGTGAGGTAACCATTTCTTACAGGCGTGAACATGCACAAGAACCCCGGATCATAGCAACTAGGCCTGGTAAAGTAGCCCTTCATTTTTTGTCCAAGCAAAGTTGAAACCTCTTTTTCAATTTTGCTTTTTGAACCATTTGGGGAGTCTGAAAGCATTGAAAGCATTTTGCTAATATTTTCCCATGTTTGGTGACAAGTCCACAACTTTGCCAAGATGCCAATGGCGGAAACAAATATATGTTTTATTGAAATTGGTTTTGAAAACTTTCTGTAGAATTCAAATCGATTTCCTGTGTTTGCCAAGGTTCCTTTTTAGCAGTGAAATGGACCACTTTCAAGTCATGTTGGTATTTTCCCAGAATGGTTCAACTACATGTTGTGATTGTGCGGGGTGGTGGTCTCTCACAGGTCATCGGCTCAAATTGAGCATTTCCTGTAAATCTGACTTTGTAAGGACTATGGGATCATCTATATCCCGATGTCCTTAAGACGGGTGATGGGATCTTCTATATCCCTACATCCCCAACGCAAGACCAGCGGGACTGTGGGATCTGCTATATCCCTATGTCCATCCGGGGGCGGATCTTGGGTGGCTATAAAAGGGAGGACAACTTTAACTCCGCTCCTTGGGGAGCTTGCATGTTAAAATCATATCAAGCTTCATATGTCATAAACTTCTCTTTGAGAGAAAAAAGAAACGGCATGATTGTCATAGCAACAGCATCAAATATCTAATTGGTGTATGAAAGGGAATTGAGAATGGGTGGTCCACAGACAAAAATTAATCGTAGAGTAATGTTAAGGATTTTGCCCCTGGATCCGTCCCTGCTGCAAGGCTCCAAGGTCATCTCTAGGTCATACGTAACTTCCTCAGGGATTTTTTGTTAGCAGTGAAATGCAACTTTTCACTATAGGAGTTTTTTTCCCTTTTAGCTCAGTGAGATCTGTTATATCTCTCTGAGAAAGGCAGAGACTATGGGATCCCCTATATCCCTATGTCGTTAGGGCTTAGGTGGGTGCGGAGATCGATATGAAATTGGAACTCGCTCCAGTCGGAGTCCTGGGGGGTTCCAATGCGAGACGTGCGAAACCTAAGGGGTTAGGCGTGAGCTCCTTGCGCGCCGTCTAGCCCTACCAACGTTTTTGTTAGCCGCAAAAGATGCAGGTAGTTGTGTTCCTCGTGTTGAGGGCCGCGGACTTCTTCCATAGGGGCATGGCCCTGTTATCATTGATGGTTAGCAAGGGCGCTGGTACGTCCTCTCATCTCCCGGGGATGAGGGGGCGCGCGTGAGTAGGCAAGGGCACTCTCCTTCGGGAGGGCGGACCGGACAGTGGCAGATGGTGCCCCTGCGGCCACAGGGTAACACCAGTCTGTCCAGCGATGGGCCCGCTAATTGCCGAAAGCGTGCGGGGCTGGTATCCTGGGACCTTCACGTGGTGGCCCTGTTTTCACTAACCTTACCAGGATAATCATTATACTTAAGCATCAAAGGTGAGCATGGGACTACTCAACAGTGTAATTAATCGAGACAGCTTTCTTTGTTCTTTTGCTTATCAAATTTTTTTATAAGTAAAACTTCATTCCAGAATTGGAATAGTAAACCCTGTGAAAGTGGCATTCGTTCCCTATCGCCACACCTCAACATCACTTAATTCTTGCTTCGTTCCATCAGACTGCTGACTGTAAAGTTTTCTACTTATTTAAAAGCTTTTTAAAAAACAGTCTCTACAGAGAAAACCTGCAGACATGATTACAATTCTCGAAATGTAGTGTCTAATTTTTCAAATATCTTCTGTGAAACCATAATCGAAAGAAAGAAAATATTCTGAAATTGAAATGCCTTTTACTCGGAAAGTTCTTTTTCATTATGACAGACAATGAGGAACTATGAAGTGATACACGATGGATGCAGTGATCAAATCCTCTACCTTCGTGCTGGTATGTAATTTGGTCATTGTGAATCGCAACTAAGTCAAAGCAGCATCAGATGCATTGCGGGCGTCTTGCTCCCCCATCCCCTGGAAAAAACTGAAATCATTATGCCTCAGACTGCTCTGTTTGTTGCTTATTTATGCACAAATCTCCACCTACATTTCCTTAAACTTAAAGTGAAGTGGTATTCTTTACTCTCGGCAATATTTACCAAATCATTTGATCATTTTGTGCCCCGAAATAGTCTCTGTAGGAGGGGAGCGATTTTACGTTTGTCTTGAAATTGAACTTTGATCAAAGTTTTTAATGACTTGCTAAAAAGAATAAATCAAAAAAGAAATCGTCCAATCAGACAGGTGAATTTCTTCTGAGGATGTGTGAGCTTTTCTTTTGTTTGTTTTTAAAATTAAACTGTCACTTTTTCTTACGAAGATGGCGGAAGACCTTTGGCTTTGAGACTAGCTTCCTTATTGGGTAAAGCACCAAGAGGCCAGATACATTCACTGACCGATTCAGGGGTATGTACGTTTTATATTGCTCAAGTATTAAGGGGTTTTGGGCAGAGTGAAAACAATAAATTTCACAATCCTCAGGATTCCTTTTACCCTCAGTGGCCGCTTTTCGGATGGCTCGGGGGTCATTCTTGAAGGCACTTTACATTTTTTCTCGCAACATGTGATAACTGTTCACGAGTTAAATCCATTCATTTAGACACGATATCAGCAAAAAGGTAGCAGAAAATCAATTCTTTCTTGGACAAATTGAAATGTCATGACCCAAAAAGCTTCCCCTACTTAAGAAAAGGAATGAGCATGTTTAATATCTTGCAGGAGTATTGAGTCTCCTCTATAAATTGAAAAGTAACTTCTTGTAGTTCCATATTGTTGTAGTGAATTGTTCTTTTCAATTTTGATACATGTATCTGGTCAGTCCAGGTGCGCCAACCGAAGAAAAGGCGTGGATGCTATGCAGTGGGTTGGGCATGTGCTGGATGATGAATATCACCGATGACGTCTCCATGGCAAACAAAATACATTATTAATTTCGGAAGTTTCAAAATGATGTAATCTAGAAGTAGTATTTGCGAGAATGTTTTGACTAATTTGTTTACGTAAATGTTACGTCCATTATTTGATTAGATTCTCATGTGACGAGTATTAACATTCTCTTACCTTATCCTATCAGACAATGTGTTACAATTAGAGCATGATTACAGAATAAACCTTCTCTAAAAAGACAATAGGGCGGATAGGAACGTTTTTCTTGAATACCTTGAAAGTAACATCTAGTGGTGGTATTTCAAAATGGGGATCAACGCTTGAGGCAAATAACCGACAAACAAAATTAAGATTTTTTTGAGAGGAAAGCAGTTTGAAATTGAGAACCCAGAAGAAGTTTCAAAAGACCACCATTCAGTAGGCGTGTCATATTTTATTATTCTGTAAGTAATGTCCACAATGAATCATATACACAGTATGGGATAATAGTTTCGTGAGCGTTTAATTTACGAATTTGTCCTGGCAGTTTTCTGGATACAATCTAGAGTTTCAAGAGAGGGCCTCTTACAGGATAATGAATAAGCGTTTGTTGTAAAATATACTAAAAGTCAGACGATGAATTTGAGATGTTTTTGTACTATGTATTTATTAGTCATTTTTCGTCTCTGATTTTCAAATTTAAAGTGCCAAATTTAGTGGTGTCGAGCACAGTCAATAAATTCTCAGTAATGTCTTTTAACAAGTTACATGTTCTTGTTTTTTGCCGTGTTTCACAGTTTGTAGTAAAGTCCCACCGCAAATCTGATTTAATCCCTTGGGAACTAATAAAACTAAAAAAGTTGACGCACACACATGTACATGGAATCCAATCAAGCTGAGCACAGACGAAAAACTTTGGGGAGGCCCTTGGGTCTTAATTTAGGCCTACCTCCTTTTTCTCCGAGTAAAAAAATGCTGATTAGTTTTTGATCATCAGGTCAATAGAGGGGGCAATTGAATTTTTTGAAAAAATTAGTACATTTCCCTAGAGGGCGCCATACTCAAATTGCACCCTGTTCATTGGAACCATGGGGGCGCTGTTGCCAATAAGTTGACGTCGGCAACAACTAACCCACAGAGGGCGCCATATAAATTTTGCCGCATCTTTGTATAGAGGGCGCCACTCACTTCGCCAACAGAGGGCGGTAAATATTGATTCAACAGAGGGCGCTATATTTTTATTCAATAGAGGGCGCTAAATATTGGTAAATGTTTTGGCGGCATGCCCAAAATAGGAATGTGGGACACGATAAAAAATAAGGTCATCATGGTCATGAAGGCTGGAAAACATTTGTTGCCACTAAGGTAGGTTAAGCCCCCTAATTGTAAATCAAGATAAAAAGGATATTTGCGGGATCACGCAAAGACATTCCTCTCTTGAAAGTTTGAATGACTGATTGACTTCTTATGATTGTTGTACCGCACACATGAGATGCAAGTTGAAGTTTCAGTTTTCTTGGACGGGTTTCTACATGTAGGTACATACATGCATGTAGTCTTGTACATGTACATGGGTCTTGCTCTTTTAGTAGTACATGTAGTGCATTTATGCATGATGCAGTGACATGAAGGCCCAGCATGCCCGGCCTAATCTGTTTCCTTGTGCCCCAACATAATGGTTATGGTATATATGTACATACATGTAGCCGACATACATGTACATGTATTTTCGTTATTTTGTGTGACTTGCTGCCATTTTTGTTTACATACAAAAATATAATGCTCAGTTCCTTGGTGCTCATTTTCAACGCGCTGCTGAACCACGTACATGTAGCTTGTCCATACATAAAGACCCATGAAAAATCGGTGTTCATTTCTACGTGTAGTTTTTCCACCATAGCCCAAAAACGCGTCAAACATTTGCTTCCTCAGTTGAGCATTATGAACTTCACATTCCTTTTGAAAAATTTGTGTAAGTTGGCAAAATTCATTGATTTAACTCCGTCACTTTTATAGTTCAACATTGTAGTTTTGTCTTGTTTTGTTGTAATTTTACGTGTAAATTCACCGTTTATGCTCTCTTTCGGCTCAATTTCCCAACTTCAACCCGCTTTAACTCAGGCTAGCGCCATCCTTTGACCTTTTCAATAGCAGGGTAGTTTCTTGTGTTTAATAGATAACTGACCATGTAAAAAATATTTTGATTGGCCACTATTTCACCCTGTCTATGGAAACACAGTTTTGCTTCCAATGAAATTACAGTTTAGATTGTGCACTCAGCCATCGGCTTCCACATCTACATGTACGTGTGCATGGCGTACGTATACCGCATGTGCGTGCATGTGGCAGCCACGTTGCATTGAGACAGGATTTGCGAGTGCATGGGAATAATTCTGTTAGTACATGTAACACATGTAAGTCCTCTTTTATGATCACTGTGCATTGTCAACAACCATATATATTCCTAAAAATCACAGTTTTTACAATGAAGTTGACGTAAAAGGAACATGGGTTTCGAAGTCTTGTACCTGTCGCTGCATGTAACACATTGCACAATACTGTATGAGTCTGCCCTGGTATCGTCCGTTTTGTCCACACTGGGTTTGGGCCCTTTGGGCATTTCTGTTTACACAAGGCTCAAGGCCGAAGATCAAATGATTAGCACACAGTAGTTTTTGGAGGAGTGCTTCCTGTATTGCAAGGAATTGATATGATCCATCAGTTTGAGTTTACTTTCTTGAATCTAGCCTGTGCTTAATTTGATTCATGCTTATGACTGTACCGTACCGATGACCCTTATTCTGTTTTTACAATCAGATTTTCCCTTGAGAGCAACCGTGAGGTACATGTACCAATAAAAATAATCATAACTACTTTTGTTTTTATAGTAGCTCTAGAAAACAGTGTATTTTCACCGTGACAGGTTTGGGTTGTTCAACCCGCACAGCGCATGTCGCCTGCCCTGCTGGTATCAATCCAGTCAGACAGACATGAAAAAGTCTACATGTTATGCATGTACATGTAGGTTGCTTGTGTGATAAAAACAGGATTTCACCGAAAATAGTCAAACTGACTGGTCGAGCATTTCCTAGGTTAATACCTTACATTTTTCACTGCTAAATTAGACTGAATAGGACTTGTTTAATGCTTTCAGATGGTGTTCTCATAACATTAGGTCACTGCTGGGAAAAATGATCGGTATCACAATTAGAAATGCTTCCTTTATGTACATGTTTATCTTAACTGACATGGAAGATATCAAGTTATCCTTCTATTGCAAAAGTTGTAGCAATATTTTTTGGACATCTTAACTGAAAGGAAGTACAGTGTAGTCTGGAATTACAATAGTCTTTATAGAGGGCCTGTGTATGACGCCATGTTACAGGGCATTTCTTTCTTCCTCTAGGATAGGTTCAAGTAAACCTTTTGTGCATTCATTGTCATTAAATCTGGAAGGGCGCTTACATTAAGCATTATAATGGGGGCGCACTTTCCTCATACTGTGTTGCCAGACGTCTTGTGGAAAAAGCCTCTACTTCACACTAGCACTGTAACCTCCACCGTTGAAAATTCAAAAACGTTGGCGTCTGGGAACTGGGCAAGAATTCTACTGAATGTTGCCTAATGTGCTGCACTTGAAAACATCTCCACAAATCCCACATAATTTAAGAAGATCTGTGAAGCTGATCAATTTCAATAAATTTTTATTACCTCAATTAACATACCTACACAAAAATTCTTTAGAATTTTTACATTTTTGGGCCCATTTTTAAAAGAGTCCATTTTGCCTTTTTCAGAAAAAAATCTTTAAAAATTGAGCCAAAATAAAAATTTGAATGGAACATTGTAGTGGTGAGTAAAATCAGAAACTTTGAATTAGAAAACTGGAAGTTTAATGAAATTTCAGTTATGAAATTTGAGGTAAAAATATTGCACTTGCAAGGCACTGGAGGAAAAAAATCTAATTTCGCCTGCGTTATGGGCAATGCAATAAGTGAAGGATGTTGCTGTGACAACAGCAAAAGCTGAAGGATGCACTGTTTATTTTAATTGTATGAGGAAGTCAGAGTAAGAGAAGATGATGGAGCAAGTACAGGCTGATGTGTGGGCAGCATCACCGGAGAGAGCAGAACCTGAGTAAGTTCCTTCCCAGCATCAGGTTATTCAAAGATGAGCTTGATTAAGAATCTAAACTGTACAATGTATTCCTGCAAATTTACTTATCTTCTCCTTTTTTATTAAATCTTAATTTCAGCCTTCCTAGTTTTTCAAACTACGCCAGGGGGTTTGTGGAAGATATAGCAGGATTGAGGAAGGTAGAGTCAAGCCCAGCCACTTTGATTTCATGAGGGACTTGATGCCTTTATAGACTTTTAGAGAATGTACCATTGTGGGGAGGATTTTTTTAGGATTTGGGAAGATTCCCAGGAACCACAGTCTTTCTATGCTGTCCTTTTGTCTTGCTACTTGAATGATCTTTCTTAATTGTTTTGTCTTGACTCCAGTAGCTTGGATGAGTTCAGCCACATAGAGAATGATGAAGATGACTATGACGTTAGCCTTAGCCCAGACAGTGATATAAGGTACGTGTGCCTTGGCCAGAGACTATGTGTGAAAAGGTTCTGGATGACAGAAAAAAGTAACAATTGGATACAAAAACTTAGTATTGTGTGTTCCAGTTTTAAAATTTGACAATATAATTGAAGTGTCCACACAGAAAAGATATTGAACCTTTTTTGTATCTGTGGGTAATTTCTTTGTTATCAAAGGAGACAATTGGGACCTTGTCTGGCACTCCTCCCCCACCCAATTGGGACCTTGTCTGGCACTCCTCTCCCACCCAATTGGGACCTTGTCTGGCACTCCTCCCCCACCCAATTGGGACCTTGTCTGGCACTCCTCCCCCACCCAATTGGGACCCTGTCTGCCACTTCTCCCCCACCCAATTGGGACCTTGTCTGGCACTCCTCCCCCACCCAATTGGGACCTTGTCTGGCACTCCTCTCCCACCCAATTGGGACCTTGTCTGGCACTCCTCTTCCACCCAATTGGGACCTTGTCTGGCACTCCTCCCCCACCCAATTGGGACCTTGTCTGGCACTCCTCCCCCACCCAATTGGGACCTTGTCTGGCACTCCTCCCCCACCCAATTGGGACCTTGTCTGGCACTCCTCCCCCACCCAATTGGGACCTTGTCTGGCACTCCTCCCCCACCCAATTGGGACCTTGTCTGGCACTCCTCCGCCACCCAATTGGGACCTTGTCTGGCACTCCTCTCCCACCCAATTGGAACCTTGTCTGGCACTCCTCCGCCACCCAATTGGGACCTTGTCTGGCACTCTTCCCCCACCCAATTAGGACCTTGTCTGGCACTCCTCCGCCACCCAATTGGGACCTTGTCTGGAACTCCTCCCCCACCCAAATAAAAATAAGATACAAAAAAAAAACAAAACGAGAAAAACTGAAATGTGTTTTTGTTGACTCTGTTTTTAGGTTTCTTTATCCAAATTGCAAAGCCCCACAGTGATGTCTCTGCCCCAGAAAGGCCATCAAAGGTTATATGACTTCCAAAAAAGTTGAACAGCTGTGCCCCTCCTAACAAAAGACAGGGCCCCCACCCCGCCCCCTGCCAAAAATTTGGTCCTGGATGTGCCTTTTCAGTTTAAACCTTTACTCATTTTGGCACAACACACATCTACTGTGCCTATAGCATTACCCTGTTGTATTCAAGAAGACTCCAACCGATCTTTTTGTGTTATTTCTGTTGATTTTGTTTCCTGATATCAGATTTGGGAGGGCTTCATCGCCAGGTGAATGTACTGCAGTGGCTGCCTGCATTGAGGCCTTCTAGCATATCCCATGTCATGATGAAAGTGAACTGACCAGTGATGAAATCTCCAAAGTTTAAGATGCAGGCCTTACATCATGAATGGTAGCAGGTAAGAGTGTCATGTGATTGATGTCGGCTTTTGACCAGTAAGCAATCAATAGATATATGTATGAAATAAATATGTTTCATTGTTTCTTCATGATGACAGCTTGCCAGAAAGACTGATTCCACAGGGAGTTTAGGCCCATAACCATCTTGATACCAAGTTTGATTTTCAACAATAATTTCGTCGGTTGCTTTTTGGATAGCTGTCCCTTTTCAGTCATGTTTGCCGTCTGTTCAGAAATGAATTTTGCTGGTACGTTTGGCCATGGCATTTGCCAATGTCTAAAGGTTCAGATTTGCTCTTAATAAAGACAGTGGATATTTAGCCATTACCGACAAATTTAATTAAATTGTATTTTGCCAGCTACATATAGACAGTGCCCTCTTTGAATGAGTAAGCCTATAAAAGTTATTTTGGTGGTCGAGTGGATGGCGTGCACATCTTGAGATGGCTTGATAAGCTCTCGTGTGGATTCAATCCACAGCTGTCATCCGTTATTTTTCCCAAACAACTAAGAATTTTCTTCTTTTGTTCTTGTAAATTGACTTCACCGTTTAATTTAAGAGTATTACATCCTCCTTCTGATTCATGGCTCTGGAGGATTTTTTTTTTTAGAAAAGAAGTAAGAAATTGTAAAAACGTCTGGTTCGCACTTTGTGAATACAAAGTCACAATGACTATGTTGGCACAGACCCAGACTAAAGATTTGTCAGGGTAAGAATTTCTTTGTCCAAAAAAACCAATTTACTGCATATGTTCCTGGTGAAATATTGTTTATTTGCCAGCGATGGCTGAATACCCACTGCCTTTTATAAAAGAACCCATTCACTTGAAGAAATCACATAGCTGCCATTTTTGTGATGTACGTGAGAACAGAAAGCAGTCACTTGGTACCATTTTCTGTTCGTATATTTCTCAACTGATTTGAGGTAGTCCTTGACCTTGAAGGTTACATACCCCTTGTCCTTGGCTTTGAGGTAGCCTTTGTCCAAATCCACTGGCTTAAGCTGAAAGTAGTACATTACAGCAGCTGCTCACTTGTGGCTTACCTATCATGGTACTTCTAGCCTTAGCCATACCTTTTGGACCTTGCCTTAAACCCACAACTCTTTTGGAGCATTTTTGAAAAAGTAGTATTTGCCGATGCAGACCGGCATACATGTAACTGCTTCCTTCTCTTTTTTTACTCTTTGAATTTTAACCAGGTGTTCAAGGGGACAGCACCATGGTTGGTCCCCTGCCTGTGGGCTCATCTTCTGGCATCACTGCCCTGATAGAGTAAGGTGGTAGCAACGTGGTTGGTCCCCTGCCTGTGGGCTCATCTTCTTGAATCACCACCCTGACACAGTAAGTCATCTCTCTTGTTTCTTTTCTCACTTAAGTACAGGATTAGTAATTGTGATTTTGGTGTTCACAACAGTTTGCCTAATACCCATCAGTCCCTGTACCAATCAGAACTCACCCAGCCAATTACTACATGCACTGCAGAGTGCTGTATGCTGTCTGATATTTATCAGTGACTATTTCTGAAACTAATGGGTGCAAGGGTGGATTCAGGGTCGTGGGGGCAGTGGGGGCTTTGTTCCTTCTCCAAAAAGAGCATCAGTATAAGATTTCAGAAATTGAAGGGAATTTGGTGGGCTTGCAAAACTGTGTGGAAAGCCCCACAATGTAGCAATAGCTAGGTGCCCCCCCCCAACAGAAAATAGCTCTGGATCTGCCCTTCGGTTGAAACCTTCACCCATAACCTTTGATTTAAAAAAAAACACCAAAAGGTTGACTTTACTTGACATTTTTGGTGATTTTTTTTCTTGTGTTTAGATTTGAGCAGACCTCCTTGCCACTGCAATAGCTGCCTACGTTGAGGCTGGCTAACTTTTCCTGCATACGGTGCGACTGGACTGACCAGCGATGAAATCTCCAATGTTGAAGACGCAGGCCTTACATTGTGGACAGTAGCAGGTAAGAGTGTCATGTGATTGGAGTTGGCTTTTGGCCAGTAAACAATGAATGTAAACCTCACAAAAAAAGGAACACCTGTTTTGGGAGACCCTCCATTCAAAGGTCAGTCCATCATTTGCCCTTTGTGGATTATGTTTCTTTGAAGCAACAAAATTACTTGAAGTCTAAAGAAGGTTGCCTAAGAATCAACTTGATGAAGTTTAATCTCAGTGAATACTTACTTTTAGGATAAAAACAATGTTTTTAAGATTTCTGATTCAGCTCAAAAGTTGCTGAGTCATATTTGAATGCACCTGAATTCAGCATCTAGGACAGGTTCTTACATTTAGTCAAATGCAGCCTTGCAATGTCTCATGCTGAACCTATAAATTATGTCATGCAGAAACTGTACATGCATCGTGTTACAATGCTTGCATGCGTGCTTCTAATAGCAACTATCCAAATCTTTATCACATCGTTGGTAATGGCCTCCTTTCACAGTTTGCAAGAAAAATGAATTTCACTGGGAGTTTAGCTCCATAACCATCTTTAAACAAAGTTTACTTTTCCACAATAATTTTATCCGTTACTTTTTTGGATAACTGCAACTGATGGACTGTACCTTTGATATTTAGAATCCAACAGAAATTAATCAAGTTAGATTCAACGAGTATTTCCCTCTAGATGCTTTGAAACCTCGGTACAGTAGCCCCACTATTGATAAAGATGTGGTCATTTGAATATAGAAGGACAGAGATTCTGTTCATGAACTGATAGACCTATCTATCTTGAGCAGAAGCACACCCTCGTTGGTTGAAAAGAGCCATGTTGGTGGAGAGTTTTCATTTCGTTTGTAAGAATGCAGTTGCCATGTGTGCAAATTTCATTGTTGTTTGTTAACCAGTGAAGTGCAGTTCCCACAAAAGTAGCCTGCTTTGCCAGGAAAATTGTGCCCTTTCTTAGTCCGGCTCAGACCTCATACCCATAAAGGAGGGTTAGTTTTTGTTCAGAAATATCTGTTTTAGCTGCAGCTAAGCTCGTTCTTTTTTGCTTGATTTTTTCCCCAGACTTTGTCATACAGAAGCTGTGCATATGCCCAGAAGAGCGCCCTCGCCTCTTTCAACCTTATGGAGGCAAGATGGAGGAGAAGATCCTATAGGGCTTCCCTGAGATGATTCATGAGAATATCACGGAGAGAAACTCAGATAAATGCCCGTCCTCACCTCCGTGACTGAGGAAGAGTTTCCACAGCAGGATCTCAGGCAGTGGTTCACACAGGCAAGGAAAAGACTGCAGTTCCTTGCTTCAACAGTGATGTAAATCTGTGCTGGGGACTGGGGCTGAATATGCTGGATACCAAGGGACACTAGGGGGCGCTATTCATGATGTACAATGTACACTGTGTGTACCACAAACATATAAACACAGTCTCAAATGTGTAACCATGATATTATAAAGTATGGGCAAACAGTGGGTGAAACGATGGATGGCAGCGTGTTCAGTGCACATTACGGGTAATGCTCTTACATTGCTTCTATTTGTTTACATGCGCTCCCAAAATGTGCTCCATTTTTGCTCTTCAGCACTGGTACCTCATCTTTTCAAATGCTGCAACTGCATCCTTGTCAATCTACATGCAATCAATTTTGCAATCAAAAAATGGCTTCAGATAATTCTCTGGCTGGAATTCTTTAACTTTGCATAAATTCCCTATATCAATGGGTGAATTTGCCCATAGTTTTGATTTTAGTCGGTCACCACACTAATCACTAAATGTCAATGTAGTTTGGAATGTGATCTGGTGGTCTATGCATTTATATGCTTGTGGTGTGTACACATGTAAATCTGTGTCTTGGACTGGGCCATGACTTACAGCCGGAGGGGGAGAACGGGAAAGGGTATAGAACACTAGGGGGCGCTGTTTATGATACAATCAATTTTGTACACTTTCACCCCTTAATCTTACTTCAACACTACGTCTTATCTGCCTTTTTAGTGCTACTAAACACATTTTGGCTGTTGGGGAGTTAAAAAAATACTCAAAATACCTCTGCATTTTTGTCACTGCCACAAAATTGTGAGCAGGAGATGACCCAATAACAGCCCCTCCCCCGAGCAAAAAGGAACCAGGGAATGGAAATTTGAACCCTGTTAATCAGAGCAATGTAAACCCAACATTCTGCTTGTAACAAGGACATTTGGAGGTCCCAATCTCTTTGTTCTTCACTGGTTTCATTCTGATAATACAAAGTTCCTATTAATACAAAGTAATCAGCCAAGTCTGATGGACCTCTTACTCATGAAGTTGGACTGCACCCCCCCTTCACAGATTTACACCCCTGCCATCCTGTACTGAAGCAAATCTGTATGTTTGTACATGTATATTAGTGGGAAAGAGTTCCAAACATAGGCATCACTTGACACCCTTTGTACAAACACTACCAGGCTGGGCCAGGAAATTCCAAGCAGTAAATGCTTCAATATTTTCCCTGCTAAATTTGAATTTTTAGGACCATATAGCCTCCCAATGGCTGATTTACATGTCTCATTGAAAGCAGAAATGAGCAATGTCAGTGTACATGTATGGAACTCTTTGCATAATGCTTTCATCGAAGTTCATGACTGAAAAGGTATTTTCCGATTTAAAGTAACTGTACTTGGTCAGAGTACATTTCAACAACCATTCCAAATAATTTACTCCCAAATTTGGGCACATTTCTTGCTTTTAATTCATTTTAATTCAATCAGGTTTGCATAGCAGCTCTTTCCTCATCTTCCACCTCAATGGCCTGGGTTCGAATCCCACCAAGGCCCACAACCTCTGAACACTGAAGATTTATTTTCCTCTTCATTGCCACTCAAAGTCATCCTACAATTAGCGCTGAATGTTCATTGGATGACCATAAAAAAAAGAATAGTGATTTTTTTTCATGGCAGCCATAAACATGTAATCTGTATGGGATGATTTTCAATGGGCCATCATTATCATGGGGGGGTGCTAGTGTGAAGGCTTTGAAGGTGGGAAGAAAACTGCAGATAAATAATAACAGAGAAATTCAAGGAATCAAGTAGGGACTGAGAACCTAATCCACACATCGGCTTGAGCTAGATTTGACTCTGGGTCGCTGAAGTGTTTAAAGTGAGGAAAGTATCGCCATGCCAACCTGTCTCCCCAAAATGAAATAAACTCATATTGTTATCACAATGCAATACTTCAAAACTGTAATTTGTCATCTCAGTGCTAGGAGGTCCTTACTGAATAACTGCATTAAATGGCCCTTATTAAAAAATAACATTTTAAACATGAAAGTAGGCAAGAAAATTTCTTGAAATTTAAATACGTTGTTCCCAAAAAACTAGTTTAATAACAAATAAATGTTATTTGTTTCAATGCAACATTTCCTTCATGCCCAGAGTAAGACCCTAAAAGTATTTTCAAAAATGTTAGTTTTGCTGTAATGACCTTTTAGCACTGACCCGTCAAATTTGTACCATAAAATAGTCACCATTTGGAAAAACTAGAGTCTAAAGTGATAGGAAAGTTTAAAAGTGACCAGTGTTTGGCACATTTCAAATCTCCCCATTTCCCATTCAGACAAAATACCAGTTCTGTACCCATCAACACTGTCTAGCTCACCCAGTGGCCATTCCAAACCTCAGTGTAACAAGTGTTTTTATCACCCCCTGGAAATGGTTCTCTGTGGCCTTGTGTTTTCCTAGTGCAAGTCTTTTAATTATTAGCCTTTCTAATTTTAATTATCTCAAAAATTCTGAATCAGAAATTTGCTTGGTTTGCACATTTTAGCTTGCTGTGGAAATATGCCTTTTCCGTGTGTATTTATCAAAATTTTACTATGTATCAGAACCTCTTCAATCATTCTGTTTTTAATGGAATAAATGTTGAAACTAACAGAACTGTTTTGTTGAATTATATTTGTGAATGTGTAGTACATGTACTTTGCCTCTGAGCACATTCCCCCAATATCAACCATTTTACACTGCCAGAGTTACATCTGTTTCCTATCTTTAGATTTTACACAGCAGCCCCATTCTAAGCCCTGCCAGTCTTAAACATCTTCCAAGCTCCTTATATAAAGTTTCCTCTTCGAGCCTTTTAGTCTTCATCCTATAAGGGCTCCAATAAACCCACTGAGCAATATGGAACATTAAGAAGCTATGTCCTTCAACCCCATGGGATCCTTAGGCCTCTAATACTGATAGTCCCAAGCCCTCAGCCATCCACTCTACCCTTCCTATCAGCTCTCAGACTTCCAGCCCCTAGGCCTTCCACCCTTGCCTATCTCCAGTACAGAGTCTGGCTGAAAAATATTCTAAGTCCAAACAATGGAAGGTTTAATATTTAGAAACGAACACATTTCTTCAAGAAAGTGCCGTGGCACAGCGGTTAAGGACCCTAACTGCAATGCACAAGGACCTGGGTTCAATCCCAGGTGGGCATGCACAATTTTGTTAAAAAACTTAGTATATATAAAAAAAAAAAAAAAAAAACCTCCTTTTCCCGGGGACCCCAGGATTTGAACCGGGATCCCCTG
The DNA here is from genome assembly GCF_054643075.1 of Acanthaster planci. Classification (NCBI taxonomy): domain Eukaryota; kingdom Metazoa; phylum Echinodermata; class Asteroidea; order Valvatida; family Acanthasteridae; genus Acanthaster; species Acanthaster planci. The sequence continues at coordinate 20,155,743 of NC_141786.1, read as the reverse complement.
GCCTGGCAGCCAGCTAGCTAACCACCAGGCCAATTGCCTCTTGATATAAATCATTTCGGAACTAATATTTAAAGGTTAGGATTGCGCAATTTCAAAAAAGGTCAGAGGACATAGCTAATCTGCATATATTTAAATAAACAAAATTTGAATATGCAAACACACAGCAGAGACAGCGTACCAATGAGGGTAGAAACGGACTGATAAGTACCCAATTTGATGTATTCAGTTTAATATAAATTCATACGTCAATCAAGTGTAAGCACTTCTATACTGACTGCTTCAAATTATTCATTTTAATATTATGTACATGTATCTGTCAGAAAAAATCAACTGGTGTAAATTAAAATCACTTTAAGATCCGGTGAACATGGAAATTTCTTTCAATCAGAGGCATCTCTGAAAAATTTGGCAGTAACAAGCCTCTTGTTCCAGCTATTGGTAACTTGGAATATCAGGAATTTACAATACCTGCTTTTGCAATTTGAAAAAAAAATCCACAATCAAGAGAAGAAAAAAAAATTAAATACCGGCCCAGCTTTTTTCAAGCTTCAAGATTTCAAAGAGTTCTAATCTATCGACATTTTGCAGCTAAAGACATAACTTTTTTGACAGATTTAGTCTATCTAATGCATAGAATGCAAAATACTGATTATTTGGTAAACTAAATGATCATGTTTGGAAACCAACTTGAAGGGTAGCTGCAATCAATTTGTTTGAATACAAACCTTCCAAATGCATCCTCTTTTTCTCAATTCACCTGATTTCTGGCTTTTCTTTCAGTATTTCAAAGGGTAATTTACTGTCTTTTAGGTTTTATGCAAATGAGCATTTCCATATTCATAGTAAAAGTGTGATATATCATTCCAGGAAGAAAGCTTCAATGTTGGACGGGAATTCTGCTAAAACGAAATCCTCAAGTTCATTTTTGTAGATTTTGCTGGACACAAATTTCTCCTTTTTACTGATTCATTGTTGTTTTTTGTTCATGGCAATAAGCATTAAATTCTTCATCAGACCCTTTATTAGACTGGACTTCATAGCAATAGCGCCCTCTGTTGTCCAGGAAAGCTTGGATAATTTAAAGTATTAAAAAGGTGCACTTTTCAATATACATGTATATATGTATGTAAAAACACACCGAACAAGCTTATAAAGTTTTTTTAAAAAATGTTTTCAAACATATTGCATTGCAGCTACGCTTTAAAATAAGATTATTTCTTTTTCTAGAGACAAATATACACCCTCGATACCAAAGATGTCCGGCCAAATTTGCTTTTTCCTTTGACTAAAAATGTCTACATTGCAAGCCTGAAATCCTGTTTGCTACACGTATGTTAGGACAACGCTGGATACTTTTTTGCAAACTTAATATTTGAGCTTTGCAGCACCCTGTTTGTACTGGCCAAGTCTGTGAGGTGAAGCCCCTCCAAGGACCACGGTAGACAGGAATCACTGCTTTGGAGCACCCTGTTTGTACTGGCCAAGTCTGTGAGGTGAAGCCCCTCCAAGGACCACGGTAGACAGGAATCACTGCTTTGCAGCACCCTGTTTGTACTGGCCAAGTCTGTGAGGTGAAGCCCCTCCAAGGACCACGGTAGACAGGAACCACTTCACCCTGATTGGCTCACTAATGTTCCTTTGCCTGCATAGGTGAGAAAAAAATGTCATGAGTCTCTTTAGGGCATTATGTTACATTAAATCCTTTGAAAAAAGAGCAAGATTCTCGGCAATATGGATAACAACCAAATTGGCAGGGTTGTTAAAAATCATCCTTTTAAGCAAAAGTCAGATTTTTGTATGTGAAGCAGATTTTTGAAATTTCTTATAACTCATATGTTGGAAGTGTCCAAAGCATTTTGTTCTCGAATTAACCACATATAGAATTACCCAAAACACTCCTTATCACAGACCAATGTATAGAAAAGGACTGCTATGGAAGCTGCATGTAAAGTTTGTCATCTGACATTCTGCAAAGTGCATTTTAGTCTTATGACTAGTCTCTGATTTCTTGGTTTTCATAGTCTTGTTACCAGCCAGTCCTTTTTTACTCTCAAACTACAGCCATATCCAATCTTGCTTTGGGCCATCCATATTTGAAAGATTCAATGCAAAGCTTCAGGTTTCTTTATTTGTACTGACTTTTCAACTGTTTTACTGAAGGCAACCTATTGACTATGGGAATCCTGGGAGATACTGTAACATCCATCAATGTCCATTCTTATGGAAAGCATATATGTTATATCATGCATGTACAATGAAGATTTCATCACAATTGGCCTCAGCAAATCAAAGTTAAGTCAACCTGATTTTCTAAATGAAAAAAAAGGGAACTGTGGTTATACGGCAGATGAAGCAGAATAGTCAGGCTCCTTTTGATTTTAGAGTGGATGGTAAATGAAGTGGATTCAGGGAACACAATCCAAAATGGCCATTTTGCGATTAAAGGCCAGTGGGCACATAATAGAGAATAATTATATATGGGCCTGTTACCGCCATGAGCTAAATTAAAGTTTATTTAGAGGAATCAAAATGTTAACATTCAGCCAATTCTTCATTTAAAATTTCAAACAAAAAAATTCCTGAAGTATTCATGAAACAGGCAGCATAATTTTCTTGAATGAGTCATTTGAATCACGATTAAAGTCAGTGCTTTAAATCAAATATTTTCAAATTTAGTTAGTTTTTAGGAATCTTCTTGTCAAACCTCTGCCTCCCTGAAGTGAAGTGTTACACATTTCTTTTAAAGGTGCAGTCCATCATTCGCAATTAGCCAAAAAAGGAACTGATGAAATTATTGTTGAAAAACACACTTGGTTGATAGATGGCTGTGGAACTAAACCCCCTGTGAAGTTATTCTTTCTGGGGAGTTGTCATTTTGAAGAAAATAATTAAAGAAGGCCATTTCTGATGATGCATCGGGGGACACATTTTTGGAAAATTGCCATTGGAAATGCACAAGCCTTCACACGACAAATGCGCGTATCAGTTACTATAACTCATTGGTTCAGTTTGTGATATTGCATAGCTGCATTTGAGTGAATGGGAGAATTTGTCCTTGGGGCTGAAATTCCAGCATAATTCAAACATGACTCAGCAACCTTTGATCTGAAGTCCAATTCCTAGATATCATTTTTCTCACAAGACAGTACTCATTGCGCTGAAACTTCATCAGGTTTGTTCTCAGATGACCTTCTTTAGATTTTGAGTGATTTTGTTGTCTCAAAGGAACATGATGCACAAAGGATCAGACAAGTGATGGACTATACCTTGAACACATGGGAAGCTATGATCACTATTCACAACATCAAACATACAGGGACAGTTGGCAGATAAAATTTCTCATGGTTTTAAAAGAATCAAGCACGGCTCACCTACTGTATGCTCCTTCAGCCAGGTAACTTCATCTCCAAGAAAGGCCACAGTAAACACAACACTGAAACGAATACAAGAAGAATCCAATTTGTTAAATCTTCAGCAATTTCAAGCCATGGTGCCTTTGCAAATGACTCCAGAAACACAAGACACTTTAGCTCATGACTCCATATTTACTGGAAGTGTATTCAAAGCCAAACTCTTGAAGAACAAGTCCCAGCTGTGTAAAGATCCCTCAATGAAACTGCTTACAGCTAGGATTGGTCACTCAAGCCTGGATGGTTACAAGCTCATGTTCACCTGCAGGTTCATGTTGCTTAGACTAGAGCAAGGATTGGTCACTCATCAAGCCTGGATGGTTAGAGGCTCAATTTACTTGCAGGTTCATGTTGCTGAGACTAGAGCTAGGACTGGTCACTCATCAAGCCTGGATGGTTAGAGGCTCAAATTCACCTGTTGGTTCATGTTGCTGAGACTAGAGCTAGGATTGGTCACTCAAGCCTGGATGGTTAGAGACTCAAATTCACCTGTTGGTTCATGTTGCTGAGACCAGAGCTAGGATTGGTCACTTAAGCCTGGATGATTAGAGGCTCAAGTTCACCTGCTGATTCATGTTGCAGAGGCTGGAGCTAGGATTGGTCACTCGTCAAGCCTGGATGGTTTGTGTCTCAAATTTACCTGCAGGTTCATATTGCAGAGACTAGAGCTAGGATTGGTCACTCATCAAGCCTGGATGATTTGACGCTCAAATTCACTTGCTGGTTCATGTTGCTGATACTGGAGCTAGGATTGGTCACTCATCAAGCCTGGATGATTTGACGCTCAAATTCACTTGCTGGTTCATGTTGCTGATACTGGAGCTAGGATTGGTCACTCATCAAGCCTGGATGATTTGACGCTCAAATTCACTTGCTGGTTCATGCTGCTGAGACTAGAGCTAAAGTACAGGTTAGAATTTTAGCTGACATGCAAACATGCTTGTCAGCATGTACCGAGTCAAACAGACATAAAAGGAGATAACCGCACAGACGAAACACGCTGACCCTGCATAACAGAGAATGCCGACACCGCAATCCAATCTACTAAGTATAAACATGCACACGCTACCAGCAAACCCAAGAACGGCCAGGCCTTTAATGACCGGATGGCATTTTCCCAGTTTCCCACAACAATAAGTATTCAGTTTGACTGCAGCTCAAGTTATCTTCAAATCCCAGGGAAATGTGGTTTGTAGTTTACCTTGTATGAAGCAGGCGTCACAAATCATATTGGAAGATAAAGTGTTTTGTTTGACCATACAGGATCGATGAAAGTGCCATGCAGGCAACACTTTTGGTTTATGTCTAAGTTGTTCCAAAACTTCTGAATCAGGCACAGAAAATATTCGCGCGTGAAATCAATTTTTCAGCCGAGAACTATAACTAGCAGTTTTTATGATAAAGCATTTCCTAAATTAGAGAAAACTGTTTTGTAAGAAATCCACAAAATATAAACAGGGTTTGACCTCACCGGTCCACAAGCCCAATTTTAGTCAAGACAGCCCACATGGCAGAAATCCTAGCATACACATAGATAGTTGTTGCCATACTCGCCATACTAGAGCAGAGTGTGTTCAAAATCATGTGAATATAAATTCGATGTGAGGTGGGGATTTTTCCCATCAGTTTTTGACCTTGGAGCTGAAAAATCTACCAAAAGAAATCGCTCTGATTGTAACAAAATTACGACCAAACTAAACGGCAAAGATCGTACCAAAATGATAGGAAGTCGGATCTGCACATGCGATGTACATATCTGCATGGGAGGCACTATCTGGGTGCAAACCGGGTACAGTCATGAATAATACAGCATATGACGTACAGTGTACACATGAATAAAACATGTGATGCTTCATGAGCCGATACTGCATTTGCCATGCACAGCGCCACAAGGGTATGCTTTTCCTCAGATTATGTACACGTATGTGTGTACAGTTGTACACACATGTACATGTAGCTAAATGAGTTGGAATGTGCTGAGGTGGACTGGAGAAGCAAGCAGCTCCTCTCCCATTAAAATATTCCATTACATAGCACAGTGTCTCAACATTAACCTCTCCTAACCAAATCCTATTGTCTGGCTTCTCACACCTGTTTTTACTGAACGTCAGAGGGTGCCAGCATGTTCCTGGTGCTATAGGCAGGTACTTCAGGTAGGTGGAGCTCGTAGGCTTGGTTGCCAGTCCACCTAGGACAGGGACAACGTTATTTCCAACCCCTGGTAGGTAGTACTCGTTAGCCTAGGTTGGCGGTCTGCCTAGGACAGGGACAACGTTATTTCCAACCCGGGTAGGTAGTACTCGTTAGCCTAGGTTGGCGGTCTGCCTAGGAGAGGGACAATGTTATTTCCAACCCGGGTAGGAAGTACTGGTTAGCCTAGGTTGGCAGGCTGCCTAGGAGAGGGACAATGTTATTTCCAACCCGCGTAGGTAGTACTCGTTAGCCTAGGTTGGCGGTCTGCCTAGGAGAGGGACAATGTTATTTCCAACCCGCGTAGGTAGTACTCGTTAGCCTAGGTTGGCAGGCTGCCTAGGAGAGGGACATTGTTATTTCCAACCCGGGTAGGTAGAACTCGTTAGCCTAGGTTGGCAGGCTGCCTAGGAGAGGGACATTGTTATTTCCAACCCGGGTAGGTAGAACTCGTTAGCCTAGGTTGGCAGGCTGCCTAGGAGAGGGGCAATGTTATTTCCAACCCGGGTAGGTAGTACTTGTTAGCCTAGGTTGGCAGGCTGCCTAGGAGAGGGACAACTCTGATCATAAACCTGTGCAGATAGAGCTTGTTAACCTTATTAGTTGGAAGTCTAGCTATTCCCGTAGCTGTTTGTATGTGACAGCAGTCACACCCCTGGCAAAGTTAGTTTTAAAGGATATATCAGTCTTTGCATGTGAAGACTGTTTCCCAGCAGAACGAGCGGATAAGATCAACAGTGGATCCAACGGTCGTGAAGGTGGTGTCAGCAAGCGCTTTGGAGTGGGTTAGAGCACGGACGGGACATGTAGTAAGTCCTGGTCATCCACTTCAGCCTGGCAGGCGATCTCCAATTGTAACGGTTCATTGTGCCATTTGACAAAGACTCACCAGGTCGAGAGAGTGGGACGACCCCTGTGCAATGATTCTCCCACTATAAAACACTCACACACAGGTCCGTTATGCAACTCATCATTGATCTGTCGTCCCTTTCAAAGTCTTGCGGCAATGGGCGAGTGGCGGTGGCAACAGTTGTTTGGTGAGTACTGGCAGTTGTCAGTCACAAACCTGCACGTAGGCGGCCTTTGGGAGAGTGGTCACTTTCCTCCTAAACTTGAGTGCAACCAGGAGAGGTCGGCAGCACCTAGGGCAACCCGGCAGCCTCTTTAGGACAGCACTGCCCACCATTGTATGAGGGAGGGGGTTAGAAAAGGAACTCTAAGCAAATGCCTTGCCCCTTCAAGTCTGATCAGCTCAGCGCAGTTGACAGACTCATCCTAATAGAATAGAATAGAATAGAATAAGAAAATAACCTCCTAGAATAATAACAGTGAAAGCAAAACGAAAACGAAAAGAAAATTCATCACGGGAGGAGCACTGGATGCCAAGACACCTGCTGTACGGTGAATTGGTGTGTGGCAAACGAAGCAGGGCCGGCCCAAGAAGAGGCTCAAAGGCTGTGTCAAATATAACCTTCAGATGTGCGACATACACCCTAAGGACCTTGAGTCTCGAACCAGCAACAGCCCACTATGGCAATCGCTTGTGCACAAAGCCAGCTCCAGGTTCCAGGAGTCCTGTCAACAAAATGTGATTGTAGCGAGGGAAAAATGCCACCAGCGAGACAGCCGGCTGATGACAATGACTGACTTGCGGTGCCCCCACTGTCCCAAACTTTGCGCATCCAGCTTCAGATTGCGCAGCCACCTTTGAGTTCGAGTTGCTATAAAACGATGACGTCTTCTTTGAATCCGAAGGACCACTACCACATACATATACCTGACTTGCGCCCGTTTGTACTCCACACACGCTCACAGTTTCATGCTTAATATTTTTTATCAAAATGTGCCTGATATTTTGCGCCTGTTTGTACTCCACATGTGCCCACAATTTAAAAAACCTAAGTATGAAATAATGGGTGCATGTGGAGTATATATGGGTGCAAGTTAGGTACATTTAAGAAAAAGAAATACCAAGTATGAAATTGTGGGCCCTTGTAAAGAACAAACGGGTGCAAGTCAGGTACATTTGAGAAAAAGAAATAGTAAGTATGAAATTGTGGGCGCATGTGGAGAACAAACAGAGCAAGTCAGGTACAGGAGCCTACCTGTATAGTACATGTTTTATTTATGTTACGTCATATGTGTCCTACAGTTGGGGTCAAAGGATTAGGATGGTCGGGATGGTAGGAGGAAAATGAGCTATCCTCCTACCCATGAAGTTTCCCATACAGCCTGCGTCTCAAAAAGCCTCTCCTGATCAAACTCCTTCTGCTTGGCTTCTTGTGCCGACCCTGTTTAAAACTGATGGCAGAGGTGTGAAGGCGGGTTTCTTGCGCCTCAAAACCAGATTGCTCCGAGCAGGTGGGGCACGTAAGCCTTGGAAGGCAGCTCACCTAGAAGGAAAACACTGATTCCGAACCCGAGCTGGTGAGGCCCGTTAGCCACGGCAACCCACCGAAACCATTCGGCAGCGGGAATGGTGGATTTGTTGATTAATTTCACAATTTGGCTCTAGGCGTCGGTCTACACGCTGACCAGAAGGCGAAAGTCACCGCGAGGGCTGGGCCCCTTAAAATGGTGGAGGACGTATTTAGGCTCCCTTCCAGCATCCTCTGCAGTAGCACCAGTGCCAGGTCATACTGGCAGCCGCCTTTCCATCTGGGTCCCACTGGGAACGCCAAGAGGGCCTCACGGTAACTGACTTCTGCACTGGCGTCAAACATTTTGCCAAGTCAGCAGAGGAAGTCCCACGGTGACAGTGAGGAAGGCGATGACAGCAGGCTTCATCAGCTGGAAGCTGTTAGCTACACTCCTGCACATGGGTAGCCCAGACGTGATGGTTCTGTGCTCATCAACCACAAGCAGAGGCGGCGCTCGGTCCTGTCTGTGCGACCAGGCAGCTGTTTTTAGAGATAGCACTGCATGCCTCATTCAGAGGATGCCCCTGGTGGGGTACACAAAGCCTGCTCGTTTTAACCCTTGCCAGACTATCACATCTGGCGGGGCTCCGTTACCGCGATCAAAAGAGTGAACTGCTTCGAAAGTCTTTTCCAGCTGGAATGTGCGGACCTTACTTGACTGTGCTATCAACGAGCAGCTAGAACAGAAAACTGCTATTGTCGACAGAGAGCTAGCAAGATACCATGTTGACCTTGCTGCACTGTCGGAAACCCGGTATTCTGGCCAAGGGTCATTAAAGGAACAAAACTACGCCTTTGACTGGTCTGGAGGAGACTCTAATCAGTGCATGTGGAGTACAGACAGGCGCAAGTCAGGTACAGGAGCCTACCTGTATAGTACATGTTTTATTCATGTTACGTCATATGTTGTATTATTCATGACCATACCCAGCTTGCACCCAGAGAGAGTCTCCCTATCCATAACTTCATAAATATGTATGTATGTGATGCGAAAGGGCTGTAGCTTTGTTGTCGCTGTATTGAAATGAATATATGCAATACACTCATTTCGATTGATGATTGGTGGTTGGGATGAAAGCACTGGAGTGGTTGTAGCTTCATGATTGCTTGGTAGTGGCATGATCGTAGCACGGTTACAGCAGAACATCTGTTATTGGCATCGCAGCAAATGAAAAATTCAAATTAAAATTTACGCAAATTTACTGAAATTCTGATACAGGAATTCCATAAATTAAGAAATACTTCATTGTAAAATCAGCTTGTTATTAGAGTTCTAGCTGAGGAATGGATTTCTTTTGTGGTTACTGTTTATCTGTGAAAAAAGTTTCTCGCGCAATCAGGAATTGCTTAAAACCGATCTTGCATCAGAATCAGCAGGAAAAGTATTGTCGTCACTCCAGTCCATTGGACGAGTTTAAAATTCAAAGCTTACACTGGGGAAAAAGTTTTGTAGTATCTAAACACACACAGTGCACTATTGGCCATCTTCAATGAAATAGGGCATTTTTCAGATGTAATCCGACTGAACAACTTCGCAATCCAAAACTAAAAGAAAAAGGCTGTATCATACATACATGTATTCCGATACTTTAAGACGGTCGTCTTGTCAGCCAGGCGCTACATGTACGTGATTTCACTTATTCAATGCGCTGCCATACAGTGTACATGTACATGCACAAAGCTGGAGCAACCGCTCTGCGTGTGGTTAACTGTTGTCAATCACCTCTGCTGTCTGCGGTCACAAGCCCTGCCGAGATGAGGTCTGGGGTCAGGCTTGTCATGCATTGGACCAGCAATGCAAGGTAAAACCTGCAAAGCGTGTATTGAACAGCGTGTCAGGTTCATCACTTATCATGTTACAGTGACAGCTAAAACTCTGACCTGTACTGTACAATTGGTCACTCAAGTAGCATGACTAGAGGCTCAAGATCCCTCAATGTAACTGCTCAGAGCTAGGATTGGTCACTCAAGTCTGGATGGTTAGAGGCTCAAGTTCAACTGGTTTGTGCCTGTGTCCACGAACAGGACATTTCACCCTTTCTATAAAAACAGCATATTAGATGGAGCTATTCAGGCCATTTGAATGGGATACTTACATCAACATATAGGTCAGAACACCTGGACGGTCATTCTTGAGATGGTTTGCCGGTGAAAGGAAATATGGAAGACAAAACAGTGAACTCTGGCGGGAAAAAGAAAAAGAAAGGTGAAAATCTGTGATTACATGTAGGTGGTTACACCTAAGACAAGTTTGAGTGATGACGATGGTTAAGTGCTTTGATAGATGTCAGCCAAATGATGTACGGTAGAAAGAAAAGAGGAAAGATTAGAAAAGAAAAGAATAAGAAAGGAAAGACTGTGCCACTTCTATTTTTAACAGGGATAGGAACAGGATCAAAAGTTTCATGAAGGATGGACTCATTGATAGTGAAGCACAATCCAGCAAATTGTAGAGAACAATGAATTACCCCCCCCCGATGCCTCCAGAGGGGGGAGGGTGTGCACAGAGAACCCATGATGCCTCCAGAAGGGGGAAGGTCCACAGAGAACCCACGATGCCTCCAGAGGGGGGAGGGTGTGCACAGAGAACCCAGGATGCCTTCAGAGGGGGAAGGGTGTGCACAGAGAACCCATGATGCCTCCACAGGGGGGAGGGTGTGCACAGAGAACCCACAATGCCTCCAGAGGGGGAGGGTGTGCACAGAGAACCCACGATGCCTCCAGAGGGGGGAGGGTGTGCACAGAGAACCCACAATGCCTCCAGAGGGGGAGGGTGTGCACAGAGAACCCACGATGCCTCCAGAAGGGGGAGGGTGTGCACAGAGAACCCATGATGCCTCCACAGGGGGGAGGGTGTGCACAGAGAACCCACGATGCCTTCAGAGGGGGGAGGGCGTGCACAGAGAACCCAAGGTGCCTCCACAGGGGGGAGGGTGTGCACAGAGAACCCATGATGCCTCCAGAGGGGGGAGGGTGTGCACAGAGAACCCACGATGCCTCCAGAGGGGGGAGGGTGTGCACAGAGAACCCACGATGCCTCCAGAGGGGGGAGGGAGCGCACAGACACCCCACGGTGCCTCCACAGGGGGGAGGGTGTGCACAGAGATTGAGAGAACCCATGATGCCTCCAGAGGGGGGAGGGTGTGCACAGAGAACCCACGATGCCTCCACAGGGGGGAGGGTGTGCACAGAGAACCCACGATGCCTCCAGAGGGGGGAGGGTGTGCACAGAGAACCTACAATGCCTTCAGAGAGGGGAGGGTGTGCACAGAGAACCCACGATGCCTCCAGAGGGGGGAGGGTGTGCACAGAGAACCCATGATGCCTCCAGAGGGCGGAGGGTGTGCAGCGAACCCACGATGCCTCCAAAGGGGGGAGGGTGTGCACAGAGAACCCATGATGCCTCAAAATGGGGGAGGGTGTGCACAGAGAACCCACGATGCCTCCACAGGGGGGAGGGTGTGCACAGAGAACCCATGATGCCTCCAGAGGGCGGAGGGTACGCAGAGAACCCACGATGCCTCCATAGGGCGGGGGGTGTGCACAGAGAACCCACGCTGCCTCCACAGGGGGGAGGGTGTGCACAGAGAACCCACAATGCCTCCAGAGGGCGGAGGGTGCGCAGAGAACCCACGATGCCTCCACAGGGGGGAGGGTGTGCACAGAGAACCCACGATGCCTCCATAGGGCGGAGGGTGTGCACAGAGAACCCACGATGCCTCCATAGGGCGGAGGGTGTGCACAGAGAACCCACGATGCCTCCAGAGGGGGGAGGGTGTGCACAGAGAACCCACGATGCCTCCAGAAGGGGGAGGGTGTGCACAGAGAACCCACGATGCCTTCCAGTGTTGTAGTCGAGACCTTTATGTACGAGACCGAGACCAAGGCATTCGAGACCGAGACCAAGACCGAGACCAGCTCTTTCAAGACCGAGACTTTTGCAGTTTGAGACCGAGACCAAGATGACCGAGACCGAGACCTTGCACAACATATACAATATATAGGCCTACATGTAGTTCATTAATGGTAAACGTGGTGGACAATTGGCATTAAACAGCAAAATTAAGTGCAGATTTTACATGTAAAGCACACAACATATTCCATATTCCATGAAAGAGTTTTATTTGAACTCTGGGAAAAAACAGCACACAGTTATTTTGACCATGAAGGCATGGACTGCCGATGCTACAGAATTTTGTATAGAGTATACGGCATAATTGTATATTAAACATGTACATGTACAGAGTTTTTGTGTTCCATATGTATAGAAAAATTAACGTGGGTGGGCCATGTCCAAATGTTTAAAAAGGCAAAACGTGGGGTCTGAGTTGCTCGGACTATGCCAAAAGGTGTGCATGAGTTCAGTTTATGAGTTATTCTCTGTAATGATCAATGGACACGTTAGTAGGGTCACACAACATCGTGGGCAGTTCCCCATTAAAAGTACATGTACATGTAGCCTACATAAAAATCAGGATTTTACCAATCCAAGTTTCCTCACTGATGTGTAAACATTCTACCGTAAGAATACTTTCCTGACACTTTGTTTGGAACAAGAGTGAAGAAAGACAAAAGACGACCACAATTTAAGTTTCTAACAAAGAATTGTACTATCCAAATGGTACCTGACTCATCAACTGTGTAAAAGGGTCATTAAGATGAATGCACTCTCCTCTATTTATACAATTGGCATGAGAACGAGTTCTGTCGGCCGGCCAAGTGTTATGTGCTATGCGTGGCGTGCGTGCAGCCCGGCGTGTCATGTGCATAGTACAGTGTGTACATGTACATGTATGCATTGCATACACACAACTGACGTATGTGTACCAGTGAAATGAAAGAGGTACTGCATGCAGGGTACCAGTGCTCCGGGCAGAGAATATGCATTAGTCTCCATTCCAGCTTTGATTTCATTCTTTATCGTGAATACCATGTCGTACATGTTCCAAGCATACATGCGGCATTGCGTGCAGTTCGGAACTAGACTCATTCGGAGGTAAACTTGCGCTGCAAGCAGCACTGCTGTATACATACAGTATGTGTGCTGTATGTACCGTACGATCTGCGTACGTGATTTTGCCGCGGCTGAGCGTGAATTGTTGTCGCATATTTTCTGCAATTCTGTCATGGTCTCGGCAGGTCTCGGGTGGGAGACCCGAGACCTCGGCATCTAAGACCGAGACCAAGACTGAGACCAACCCTCCCGAGACCGAGACTCTTGTAGGCCGAGACCAAGACCGAGACCTCCAACACTGATGCCTTCAGAGGGCGGAGGGTGTGCACAGAGAACCAACGATGCCTCCAGAATGGAGAGGGTGTGCACAGAGAACCCACGATGCCTCCAGAATGGAGAGGGTGTGCACAGAGAACCCATGATGCCTCCAGAATGGAGAGGGTGTGCACAGAGAACCCATGATGCCTCCAGAATGGAGAGGGTGTGCACAGAGAACCCATGATGCCTCCAGAATGGAGAGGGTGTGCACAGAGAACCCATGATGCCTCCACAGGATGTGTGCAATCAGGCAAGGAAGTCAAAGATCTATAAAAAAGCTAAATGCAAGACAGTCCACAGGTCATCTTATAAGTCCTTTAAAGCACACGATTTCAGAGACTGATGTTGCGCACATTTCATGAAGTCCGTAAGCAGGTAAGCACGGCAAATATGCACAAGTGCCCACAGTCACTCTCTTGCATGTGTTTTCTACATGAAACACAAACATGCACAGGTTCAGTTTGTGTACACAGATGGTTGCCAGCACAAAGTGACCCACGGTCTTTTGTGCAGTCCTCTTCACTGCATTTGATTTACTGCACAGTTATATGCACGAAACAGTAATGCACAGTTGTTGGGCAGCACAAAAGTGCAATCTGATATTCCTGTGAGGGACACTTGGTGCAGTGCACAACACGCCACAGCTTTGCTGTGCTTGATGTGTTTACCAAGTGACCCAAAGGGTGACTTCCGCATAAGAGGGTTAAAGAATACACAATTTCAGAGACTGATGTTGCACACATTTCATGGAGTCCATAAGCAGTAAGCACCGCAAATGGCACACTTACTGTTTCTCTGATGGAAAATTTGCTCAACTCAGTGACATAACAATGAAAAACTGTGAGCGTATTACCATTTAAAAGGTTAGCAAACTTTTCAACTGTAGTAAGTACATGTACAACTTTAAAGCAGCTCCATAGGCCTTTTAACAAGGCTGCCATGTCTGTCTCGTTCCCTTTTGGCCCACTGGCAGTAATGTAACTTTACATATTGATAAAAGAGAACAGCCTATTTTTTTCCTTCCAGCCTCAAGTTGGTAACATTGTTTTAAATGGTAGAAAAGTGAACTGGCTGCCATGTGAGAGAGGTCTATGAATTGAGAACCCACAATGCCTTCAGAGGGGGAGGGTGTGCACAGAGAAATCACGATGCCTCCACAGGGGGAGGGTGTGCACAGAGAACCCACAATGCCTTCAGAGGGGGAAGGTGTGCACAGAGATCCCACAATGCCTCCAGAGGGGGGAGGGTGTGCACAGAGAACCCACAATGCCTCCAAAGGGGGGAAGGTGTGCACAGAGAACCCATGATGCCTCCAGAGGGGGAAGGGTGTGCACAGAGAACCCACAATGCCTCCAGAGGGGGGAGGGTGTGCACAGAGAACCCACAATGCCTCCAGAGGGGGGAGGGTGTGCACAGAGAAACCACAATGCCTCAACAAGGAAGTGTGCAATCAGGCAAGGAAGCCAAAGATTTATAAAAAAAGTTCAATGCAAGACCGTCCACAGGTCAGCTTATAAGTCCTTTAAACCATAAAATTTCAGAGACTGATGTTGCGCACTTTTCATGGAGTCCATAAGCAGTAAGCACGGCAAATGGCACACTTACTGTTTTTCTGATGGAAAATTTTTTCAACTCTTCTGAGACATAACAATGAAGAACTGTGTGAGTGTATTACCATTAGAAAGGTTAGTAAACTTTAATTTCTACTGTAGTGAATTTAAGTACAACTTTAAAGCAGCTCTATAGGCCTTTTGACAAGGCTGCCATATCTGTCTTGTTCCCTTTTGGCCCACTGGAAATAATGTAACTTGACATATTGATAAAAGGGAACAGACCAGTTTTTCCTTTCAGCCTCAATTTGGTTACATTGTTTTAAATGGTAGAAAAGTAAACTGACTGCACTGTGAGAGAGGTCTATGAAGCTAGGCCCCAGTTTTTAGCAGTAGAGTGCTTTCAAGTACATGTACACTTTACTTTAACAAGACAAAATAAACGGCAGGGGTCAGTGCGACAGTGAACACTTGACAACTTAACACATGATTAGCGGGGGGGAGGGCAGGTGTGCACAGACAGCCAGTGAACGGGGGTCAACATGAGGGTGTAACCATGGACCATGCTGGAAAGCTGAACATGATTAGGGGGGAAGGTGTGCACTGAAAGCCAGTGAACGGGGGTCAACATGAGGGTCTTACCATGGACCATGCTGGAAAGCTAAACATGATTCGGGGGGAAGGTGTGCACTGAAAGCCAGTGAACGGGGGTCAACATTAGGGTCTAACCATGGACCATGCTGGAAAGCTGAACATGATTGGGGGAAAGTGAGCAGACCTGCCACCTTTAGAATCGCAAAAGTGTATTTGAAGGTTTCAAAATGTGTATTTTTCAATAAAAATGTGTATTTTCCCAAACAAACAGGAAAGACAAGCTTGCAAGTACCTGTGTGGGACTACATACTATTTGAACTTTAATACTAACTCGTGCATGCTTAAATGGACCTTATAATTTCCTGGTGTTGCTCACAGCAGTTGCTTTCTTGCATTTACGCAACAGTTCATTTTGGTGTTCACGTTGCTGCCATGGCCTGGCTGTGACTTGGGTGTATATTTTGTTTGTGAGAGAGTCTGACAGGACTGCAGTGCTTAGGCTGGATCTTGAGTTGGTCGCATTTTTGCGCACTATGCTGAAAATTCTTTCGTCCTCAGCATTGCTGTGGGAGATGGACAGTATTGCGAGAACCAGCTTTAAGAGGTGTTGATACTTGAGATGGATGGTTGCTTTGTCCTTGATATTGGAAATATCAAGCTAACTTTCATCTGCCCTTTTCTCCAACAATGAGTCCATAGCCAGTTCCCCATCAACCTGGTAGTTTGTAAACTCTATCTCCAACTGGTAAAGTTTGTCCTCTATGATATGAAATCTCTTCACAAAATACAGCACAGAAGAGAAGCCTACTGCAAGTCGTTTGTTGACATTTGCCACCTCTGCATGTTTCAACAGCACATCATTCAAAGGAAATACTTTCTGACAGATCCGTAGAACTCCTCCAGTTGACTTGATGTGAACTGGTGACTACTAATGAAGCCTCTAATTTCCTGACCTAGGACTAGGTCTGCATTTGCTTTTTGGTTGTTTGGATCCTTGTACTGGCATTCCCTCAGGTCTGATAAAGGTTTGAGGATGACTGGTCTCACAAATCTCAGCATAACATCTTTGAGAAAACCATTCAGTTTTTCATGAAGCACTTGTATCATTGGTTCATCTCTCTGAAGTTCTAAATTCAGATGGGTGAAGAGTGGTAATGTTTGTTTTAAAAACAAACAATAAAGTTTATTGCAGTCATCCAGAGGTGTTGCATGAATGTTTGCAGCTTTTGTGGTTGCACTCTTGTCAGACTTTGGCATTGAGGCTGCATTACCAGTTGGTTTGGTAGTGGTTGATGTGGTGCTTTGCTTTGCTGTTCTCTTGAGGGGAGCTGCTTTCTTTCCTAGGACTGCAGCTGTACTCTTGGCCACGGGACTTGATGTAGGTTTCTTCTTGGGGATTGTGTAGGCATCGATTACCCTGGCAAAATCATTGCTGCTGCTCTATGAACTGTGAACTCCAGAGCTCTTTCCAGCACATGATGCTGTTGTAATGCTTGCACTCTCTTTGGTTTGCTTCGATTTCTGTTTCTTTGGTTGATTTGAATCGTCCTCATTCTTTCTTTTCACTGACCCATGACCAGCTTCCTGCTTGAATTATTCTAGCAATGCAGGCCACCGTTCCAATAGTCTGTTCAAAGCTTTCTCAAGGGAGAGCCATCGGGTGCACACGTTTCAATATCTTGTGATTTGCTGTGCCACACAGGCTCTGCACTCCTTTCACTTTGTAAAACCCCGACTCCTTAACTGACACTAGATGTTTTTAGTAGCGCTGAATTTTGAGTCTCAGTAACCGAACTCAAAGCAATCGTTCTGGCCCAAGTGCACAGACAATTCAGACTTAAAAGATGTCTTTGTTGACAAACAGAAGTTGGTTAAGAATAGAAGTTTCTTTTATTCTCAAAACTTCGCCTCATGCAAGGCTCCTCACAGTCAAACAGGGAGTTGGTGAGGAAAACTGTTTGCTAACAAGTATTTCACCGCAGCAAAATACTTCACAAAGCAAGTATTTTCTCAACATGAAAACACTTCACAGGCTCAAAGCATCGAAGCTGGTCTCATCAGACTTTAGCTCTCGGCTCGCAAAGTTCCAACTTGATTTCTCAACACCCTTTGAGGGTTGCTATACTCTACAAATCAACTATATTAACTTGGTTACTGAATATAAGTCACAAGTAAATTATTTGCAGTAAGGTTACATCACCCTGCTCTAAATTGATGACTAATTCCATTGATCAATCAGAATAAAACCAAATGATGTAAACCCATGACTTATATCAATTACTTAATAAAGTTTCACCCCTTCATTTCAAAGAAATATTATTCCATGAAACAAGGAAAGTTGTGGGTGCACTGGCTTCCGCCCCCACATTCCAAGTAGCTAACCAAGTTTTATCAAGGGGTCAACTGGCCTTGGTGAACATCTGGTGTTTGACTCATTGACCACTACACTTTTCTGGAAACCTTTTCCCAAAATCTCAACACTGCGCTGTGTTCCCTAAATATCAAGTCGATGGTCACATGGACTTTATTAGTGTCTACGGGATGTGATATTTGGGGTCAACAATTTATTACAGAGTGGACGTGAAACAAGGGGTATGGGTGACAGTCAAACTGTATGGTTGGTTTATTGCTCTAACTTCTCTTCATCCAAGTTCAATGTGGGTTTGAAGCCAGGTGTAGCTTAACATAATACAACACACAAAAGGCAAAGTTATAGAGAGGCGAAGTTGTATACGAGTGTAACTAAACTATGGTTTGGCAAGACCATTGGAAATGCAAGTCAGACGGAGTGGGTACGGTACGTGTGTGTAGCATCGCACAACTAGGCTACACTCATCAGGCCGGGCTGTGGTGGGAGCTGTCCTGGACCACCACGGTGACTAGCAAGGGCTGGACGGGGACAGCGCTGGTATGTACCGACCGCACTGCCGCTCAGACCGCAATGTGTTGAGCGCAATGATAAGATCGCCGCACTGTGTACCATTGGCTCAGCGTAGAGACGGGGAGGACTGGACTAGTTAGCAGGACAAGGGTGGCGAGGGACACGGGGGTGTCTCGCCCGGCAATCGGTTCGGACGTAGCGGTGACGGGCCGCTACGACTCTCACTAGCACCCTGGGCTAATTCATACCGCTCTCGCATCGGTCCAAGCTAAGCTAGCTGGCCATTCATATGGTTACATTTCTTTGCCATAAGAATGGTTATTATCGCACTTATCTCAGAAAGGGTCCAACCGCCGCACTACTTTAGGTTCCGCTCTCACAACAAGGGTTTGGTCCGCCGCACCTGACCGACGAGTCAGGGAAAATCTGCTCTATTTATAGGATTCTAGAGGCTTAGGAATTAATAAAATATGAGCGTCGCTGAACAGCTCAACCAATGAAAATCTTCCATCTCAAAGGGTCACATGACTTCCTGCTAGAGTCGTGTGCAAGAATCTAAGTGTCGTGTGTAAAAAGGTAAAAATACAGAATAAGAAGTCATGTGTACAAAGTGTAGAGCCGGGTGCCTGAAAGTGCTCACCCGGTCATCTGCGGCAAATGATTGACAGTTACAAAGTCTGAGGTTTTGGAACATTAGCATTTCAGGGAACCTTACCACACGTAGCCACGTGGAGGGGGAATTTCGACATGCCAAAACTGAGCAGAGAAAACACAAGGATAAAGGAGTGAAGGAACACGCGATCACGCCAGAGTACAGCATGAATAACTTAATACAAAATAAGCGTCTCTGCTACATGTCCATAATGCATAGCTGAGCTACATAAGAGACCCTGAGAAATGCAAGGACAGAGAACAAGTAAAACTAGGGGGCGCTAGAATTCCAAGATTTGCGGGTGCGTAAAAATGGTCACACAGTTCTTTGTGGTGCTTGGACGACTTCTCCAAATAATAGCAGATGGAGATCAGTACATCAACTGGAGTGAAGGGCAAAGTGGAAGCTTCTTTTTTTCTGCTGCAAAGTGAAGACGGTGGCAGGGGCATCCAAGAACCAATCTATCTGGATTCTCCTTCCTCATAAATGCTGCTACACCTGCATGAATGCCCATCATCACAGACGTGTTGTCTGCGGAGAAGCAAGTGCAATTCTTCCATGGAATCTGCTTTTCTTGCAAGGCTTTGTTGAGTGGTTAAAAGATGTTTTCCCCTGTTGACCTTTCTTCAGTAGTAGCGATCTCCAGTAACACACCCATAACTTTGTTCACTGTTTCATCAAAGTAGCAAACAACAACTGGAAATAGCTGTTCTTCAGCACCCCTATCAACGCTACCATCCGTTGACAAGGAGAAAGGCATTTGTCTCTGTTTCTGTGTGATATCATCTGGGGAAAAAATAAAAGATACAGGAAAATGCAATAAGCTTTCAGCAATATTTTCAATGAGTTCAATTGGCAAAATGTGACCTCAATGGTATTTACTGAAACTCATTTTGATTAACTGAGCGCAGAAGTGACAACACACAAAAGCACAAGGTTTGAGGATCAAAAATTTAAAAAAAAATTAAGTAACACAGCTACACCTCAAATGGGGATATGTAAGAAAAACCTCACAAGACAGTAAGTTAAAAAGTGCAAACAGATTATGGTGCCTAAGCAGGTGCATGTCGTAACTGCAAGGGGTCATTTAATCAGACACAGAAATGACACAATCCCATCTTCATATACATGTCTTGGATTCCAATTGGCACTTTAGATTGATTCATGCTTTTACATGATTTACAAACCCATCAACATTCTGAACATACATCCATTATGCATTTAGGCATCAATTTTAATTGATTGACTGAAATAGAAATGTTGGCCGCAAAGGCCTAGGCTACAGCTACATCATCAATCATGCATCATCATTGCATGGCACTGAATTAAAATTCACAAAAAAATCACAAACAACTTGCATGCATGGCAAGTAAAGCCTAAAAAAAATCGCCAACCCTAGTGTTTTTATGGCTTTTTCTAAAAAAAAGTTCTGTAACTGCCCGACCCTGAAAATTATCACCGACCCTAGAATTGTTTGGCTTTTGTTTTTGTTTTTATGTGTTTATGTGTACTAAAAGTGACTGCATTGCATAAAAAATTGGACATAAAAATTTTGAAAAACAATTTAGCACCCGACGCACCCTATTTGTCTGTGACCCGTTAGGCATACATGTATGCCAACCAACAATTTTTTTAGACCTAATTTTCCACAAAATCCACTGATAAATCCAAATGCTAAAACAAATTAATGTTACTCACCTTTAGTCTGTTCACCTTGGTGTCGTGCAATAGCGTTAGTTTTTGTCCTACTATAAGCAAACTGGGATGCAATTTTGCTGTCTGGAAACATCGTCATCACTATGTCTGTGAAATCATCCGACGACGTAAATGGCAGATTGTGCAAAACTACGTAATCTGTCCAAAGGGTCTCAGCTCTGATGGTGCTTAAATCTTCAGAAGAGATGAACTTTCCAATGCTGTGGGTCGCATTCTTTGTTTCAGTATGGTTTCAGCGATGTCACGGATTTTACTGCTTTCGATGTGGCGAGATACATCATAACTCCCACTATGCGCGATACTGAAGTCAGACCTACACAAAGTGCAGTGAGCGTAATGTTCACCTCTCTGGGAAGTTAATATGAATTCAATTTTTTTCTGTATATTCCCTTTTGAAAGACTGCTTCTGTTTTGGGGTGTCCTTTTTAAAAGTCGAAGTCATCTTCATTCACACAGTTTTTACGTCGGGAAATTTTTTTGCATGCACATGAAGGTACACTCCACAATGCATGCCGATCAGTTTGGTATGCAACGTTCCGATTGGTCAATACGTGCGCTACCAGGGACATGTGTACATCGCGTACACCACTCGCAAATGCTCTACTTTACAAGTTCGCAATATCAAACTGCGTGACATGTGGATTAGTCTTGCTTGCAGCCGCTTTAGCTATTTTAGCTTAGATTTGTGCCCTCTTGTTTTCTGTCCATGTCAAAATTATCAAAATCCATATTTTATGGTGATAAAAACGTATGGTCGTATTTCCATAAATTTTTGGTACAAAATACCCCAAAATCATACAGGTTGGTAGGTATGGCAGAGCACTAGTGATGTGGGTCAACATGAGGGTCTAACCAAGGACCATGCTGGAAAGCTGAACATGATTAAGGGGGAAGGTGTGCTAAGAGAGCCAGTTAATGTGGGTCAACATGAGGGTCCTACCAGGGACCATGCTGGAAAGCTGAACATGATTAAGGGGGAAGGTGTGCTAAGAGAGCCAGTTAATGTGGGTCAACATGAGGGTCCTACCAGAGACCATGCTGGGAAGCTGAACATACATGTACAATCATACCATTTCACCACAAACGTTGAGGATTCATTTTCCAAGGAATGCCAAATTTTCTTTTTCCGATCTCGATGTAGATTTCCTGCCTCTAACTTCTTCCATGTCTAGTAAAAGTGCCAATTCTCACCCTATCTACATGCAACTTCAATGGAAAGATTGGAGAAAACTGAAAACATCCCCAGAATAATCAACAGAGGTTTTAAGTGCCGCGCTGCAGCATAGGAGACTTCCATTGTTAGAGAACAATAAAGTCATGCATTCATAGTGTCACTACACTGAATGGTACATTGTCTTAGTAATTGTATTGATGGCTTCAGAGAACAACAAGGTCATGTTCTCCTACAAGCCACAGTGCTGTTTGCTACATTTAGTAGTATTTTGTAGCTTTCAGTAATAGGGTTAAGGCATCCCTTTAAAACACCCATTTCTTGTGTTTTATATCAACTTTCATAGGTACAAAAAACACATTAATGGTACACTCGGGTTTCTTTACATTTTGAAAGAAATCATTTGAAAAATCCTGAAATCAGGAAAAAATCCTGTCAAATCTCACCCCTGAGCCTTGCAGTGTGCTGTGCAATGCTTTGTGATTCCAACAGGTGCTATATGGAGTCAGCACCAGAACATTCACTAGTACTGCAGGCAAAGAAGTAGACGAGTCAGGATACTCATTCATGCCACACTCCAGTCAGGCATCAATGCTGTGGATGTAATAAGAAATTCAAGGCTCAAGATACAATTGAATGCCTATTAGTATGTACGTATCGGCTGCACCATGAAGTGACATATATACATGTACGACAGTTTTAGTGCACCACAAAGTAATGCATCGTCTCAACTTTGTTCACACAATACATCAGTTCATGATGCAAATGACTGCATGCATGTAACAAGATTGTTGGGACTTTACAGATGACCTAGTTGTAACAGAGACCTTGTATTATTGGAAAACAGAGAAAGCAAAGATGAAGGGAAACCTAACACTTTTCTTGCTATATTAATTTAAAGCAAGATATGTTGGATATTAAAAATCAATGTTTGACAACATGTACATCCAACTGAGTTCAATTTGACTCAGTGACTCTGAATAGAAAGGTTGATGATGTTGCTATGTTGCACCATAGAAAACATTTTGAAGTGCTGTTTGCCTTTTCCGAAGAGTGTATGATTCAATGGTGGTTGGCCAAGAGCCATGTACTCTGAAAAAATATCAAGAGCAAACTGGAAGAGAAATTGTCAACCTTAGAGTAGTGGAAGAGGATCCAGCGAGGACAGCAGGTACCAGACACATCAAGGAGGAATCTCCAGCTCTACGTGTACAGGTTTGTCTCAATCAAAGGATGGTGACGGAACGCATCCTGTAGTTGGCTTTGGGGATGGGGTCTCACTGTTGAACAAATGACAGATACTAAACGGTCAAGGGCAGGTGGAGAAATGCCCCAAGGGTGAAGTGCACTAATCCAAGCCACATTGGAAACAGTGCAAAGTTAACCCTAAAAGAGAAATCAACATTTCTTCCCGATGTCGCCGCAGTGCGGCATTTATTCAAGGGCTGAGCCTACAGGAGTTTTAGAGTTACACTTTGCAGTCATTTTTTAACCAATTTTTGGAAAAAACCAAACCATTCTTGCACAGCACTGATGTATTTTACACTGGGGTATTCAATGCACAGGGCCAGACTGAGTATGCATACAGCTTTGTATTTCCAATGACAGGTAATGAAAAAAATAAAAAGGTATATGTCTGACTGTCTTCAACAGTCTTCAACAGGAGCGAGGAGCCAATCCAACTACCCATTGCTGTAATGAATGAGACTTTTACAGACCAAAGCCTCTGTTCAGAACAGGGTCCATAATACATAACTGTGTTACCTGATTAAGAAATGTTGATGTGAGCTTTTGTCCTGAAATAGAATACATGTACATGTATGTATACTTCAATAATACAAATTTGTGTTTTATAATGACCTTTTAAATGAGATCTTTTCCCACTGGAAAGAAATTGAAAAAGAAAAGAAAATTTAATTCAAACAAATCCACAATATTAATCCATCTCCTTCACCATAAAAGCCAGCTCGACCAATCCTTTTTTTTTTTCTTATGTGCCAACGGCCCAAATTGATGACGCTAGAGATGTTATGTGACACGGGTAATACCATAACACATGTATTTTCAGCCCCATTTCCAACAGAGGCTATTCTCTGTAAAAGCCTCGGATTGGGTGCTCTCTTATCAACATTTTGGTGGAGTTTGCCCTCTTCAGTAAACCCTAAGAGGGGTCAAGAGAGGGCCAAACATTCCCAACAGTGCTGGCCCCTTTTGTGGTAATGACACTTCACTCGTTTACAAATGATTTTATCCTCAGGCAAACTTGAATTCTCAGTTCTGATTGGTTGTTCCATGGCAACAAACAGTGTGATACATGTATAACTGTATTGCACAGTTCATATCAAACCCAGCGTAATGCACTGTTCTAACTCAATCCATTGCGCTATTTTTAGGCTAAGCAATCACACATCTGCATCAGAAGTGGTGTGTTTCCCTCATGCTGATCATCACAGGCGTTTACATGTAAATGCACGTACAATACTAACAATTTCCTTTCCTAGTGAGAGCCCAGTTCTTATTCTTTTATTATTGAAATAAGTTAAAACCAAAAATAAATCCCATGCTCCCTTAGATAAAATCACAGAATCGTGGTACATCAGTGTTCCTATTTTTCCTATGTGCCGTATGATATCTTTTGTCTTCTTTCTTTATGTAAAAGCGCTCATACACATAGGTCCCCTTTTCTTTACTGCGCGTCAAGTTTGCTTTAAAGATAAATTCGTTATCAAGCTTGTGCCCGCTGGACAAGGAATGTAGTGCGCCTGTGTCCCGTATACCACTCGGCCTTTGGCCTCATGACATATGTTTAAGCCATCAGAAATATAGTGGAGAGCACACTATTAGACTGTTAACATTTCAAATCATAGAAATATGAACAAAGAGCTGTTCCCCCGAGATACCGGTGTGAAGGTATTTCTTATACTACAAAACAAACTTGGACGAGTTCAAGAATCTATACACGTGTGTTTGATGTAAATGTATGGCTGAAAGCTAAAAGTTAAGGTGGGTGCACCTAGGACAAGTTTCAGTGATAACAATGTACGTGTAGTTAGACACATGTCGCCCCAATAATGGCTGGTAGAGGCCTCTGTACAAAATCCCAGGTGTACATGTAACTTCCTGTCTTTGGATAGGTCTTCCACAGCCTTAAATTGAAAAGGGAGGATCCTGTTGTGACTAAAGTGTACTTTGACCAACGATAGTTATGTGATCAACAGATTCTGTTCAAATTGATCAATCAATCACACAGATCAATCAATTACCCCTCCCCCACAATGTCTTTATACTAACAACAGGGAGAGGGAAATCTGACAAATTAAACCCATCCCCCCCAAAAAAAACCTTCAAGACAGTCTCAGGCAGGGGTGAGATTAGAGGAAAATGCAATAGCTAGGAAAAAATCACCAGAAAGTTTGAAGGCTCCACAGGAACAAAGAGTTTATAGCGTACAGGTATCATTTGAGTTTAAGGTACCTCTTCAAATACCCATTTCTTGTTATTAAAATTAATTGAGAAACACCTTATTGGTTATCTCAGCACTTTCCAAAATTTAAAATCCACATGAAAAAAGATAAAATCTGAAATCATGAAAAATCCTGACAAATGTCATCTCTGTACAGGTGATCTTCTTCCAAATCCCCATTTTTCCTGATAATGGCTAAAGTTTACAACCTTCCTAGTCACATGATTTTACGTTGACAAAGGTTCTGCATATGTAGTTCATGAAGACAGTGAGCACAGAAAAAGGCACGCTTACTGTTCCTTGGATGGCAAATTTCCTTGTCCTTTACAGTAATAATGGAGATCTCCATGCATGTGCAACCTTCACAGTGTTCTCCACGGGCTGTTTTAGCAGGGCGGACTGCCCTGCCGAAATTTTGGGCCGCCCCGCTAAAATCTTGCCGCCCTGCTAAAATTTGTGCCACCTGCTAATTTTTTGGGTTGTCTATGTTTCCCTGAATGTCTCCTTTCTCAAGATTTTAATGAAATAGAGAATTACCGCAGTTTGTGGATCGAGTTTGAGTTTACCGACAATGCTTATGATGTACTGGCAATGGTGATCGTTGGCTGCCTACCGTTATGCATAGTCAACCTTGTGTCCCAAAAAACCATTGCGTGTGTTTTGTACATGTACACGTACACTGCATTGCGCAAGCGTGTACGTGTACACGCAGTGCATGTGGCTGGTACCCTTGGCGCAACATTGTTTTGCGGTGTGTGCGGGACACCAATGGAAGGACAGTGCCATGCCTGAGCGGCCCCAATGCTCTGCTCCAATGGAGGGGTTGCTTCATTTTTATGACGTGAGCTGGAAGTTGTAAACTTATCTTTGCCTGAACATATTTCTTTTCTCCTTTTTTATTCAAGGGCGCATTTGGAGGCTTGTTTTTACTCTGCCTTTTCACAGTCAACTGATCATTGAGAAAACCACATGCTCTGCTCATCTCAAGCATGTCTCAAGTCACTAACATGAGGTTCTGCTAAAAATGCTCCGAAAATTAAACTAATGTTGTCATCAAATTGGAACCTGGTGCCATGAAATTGGTACCCGGTTTTCAGAGAGCAGAACGTGACAGTACTGGAAGGATTAGTGCAGTAGTGAACACTTGACAGCTTACTATGATGGGAAGGGAGTGCAGAGACTGCCAATGAACATGGGTCAACATGGTCTAACCACGAACCGTGCTGGAAACCATACTGAACAGCTAGCCGGGTCAGTCCATGCAGTTGGGACACAATGTCAAATGTCAATGTCAATGTCAATGTCAATGTCACAGTGTCAAATGTAACATGGGTTCCATAAGAATGAACATTATTTCCCTGCCTGTGGATTCCAAATTGACATTGTTATACATCCTGCAAGGCTGAATACAGAGGTGTGTGTTAGTTTTACAGAGTAAATGACCTACTCTACAGGTCATGACAGGTGGTGAAAGTTACCCATGTAAAAAGGACACCGTCACAAATTGTGCCCCCACTTCATGGAATGACCCAGCCATATTATTTCAACCGAAATATTGATTACTCATCTTCCACAAAATTTCAAAGTTCCCTTTGCCCATCTAAGTGACGAAGCAATTAACTTGTACATGTGTTGTAAAAGTGAAAGTTCTCACCCAACATGTAGCCTCATGTACTGCTCTCAACTTCAGGAGAGAGATTGGAGAAAATTGAAACATCCTCAAAATAATCACAGAGCCTTAAAGTGCCCCACAGTTGCTGGGGTCCACGGCATACATTTGTGTTTGCATAAAGGCACTCCTTGAAACATCCATTTCTGGTGTTCTATATCAACATTTATCCCTAAAAACCACCCTAATGGTAAACTCAAGATTTTGAAAGAGATTGTTTGAAAACCCTGAAATCAGGAAAATCCTGATGAAAAATCTGAACAAATCTCACCCCTGCAATTTCCAGTGTGCTTCTGTGCAATGCTTTGCAATTCCAACAGGTGCTGTATGGTGTCAACGTCAGAACATTGGCTGGTACTGCAGGCAGAGAAGGAGATGAGTCAGGATACTCACTCAGATACCAACACCACTGTCAGGCATCAGTGCTGTGAATGCGATAAGACATTCAAGATGTGGGTGCTAATCTTTGCTGCACTGAACGGAATTCTTTCAATTATGAACCTGATGACCCTAACATTATCATCGCTCAAGATACTTGTCTTCATAATCTATCAGTTGCACTACGAACCAGTACAGCAACATCCAGATTTTGTACACTTGTTATGACAGTTGGTGGTGAAGCAATTATCCAAACAACGATATGCATGTTGGGACTTCACAGATTACCTTGTTGTAGCAGGGACA
Source organism: Acanthaster planci (assembly GCF_054643075.1). Taxonomy (NCBI): domain Eukaryota; kingdom Metazoa; phylum Echinodermata; class Asteroidea; order Valvatida; family Acanthasteridae; genus Acanthaster; species Acanthaster planci. The sequence continues at coordinate 20,128,071 of NC_141786.1, read as the reverse complement.
CTGTAGTCTAGGAAAGCAATGATGTATGGAAAACCTAAAATGGATCTTGCTATAAGCAGGATACAGTCATAAATCACTGTTTGACTGTATCCCATTTCAACTTGTCTCGTTGTTTCTGAGTTGAAGGGTTGGTGTAACTGTGTTGGATTGCAGATTATATTTTGAAGTGCTGTCTGCCTGTTCTACATAATGCAACATTAAATGCTGGTTGGTCAAGAGCACATACTCTGGAGCAAAATAAAATAAAGAGCACACAAGAAATGAGACTGTCAACCTTAGAGTAGTGGAAGAGGATCCAGCGAGGACAGCAGGTACCAGACACATCAAGGAGGAATCTCCAGCTCTACGTGTACAGGTTTGTCTCAATCAAAGGATGGTGACGGCACGCATCCTGTAGTTGGCTTTGGGGATGGTGTCTCTCTGTTGAACAAATGACAGATACTAAACAGTCAAGGGCAGGTGGAGAAATGCCTCAAGGGTGAAGACCACTAATCTCTACAACTATCTCTGTGCCACATTGCCAACAGGAAAAATTAACAAAGGGTGAAATAAACTAATCCAAGCCCATCAATTTAAAGTTCAGGGCTCAATTACATGCAAGCCATCATTACTGGAGTTTTGGAAGCAAAAATCAAGTTTTTGTTTTGTCCCTACTTTTTTCATTTGTTTTCAACTTTTTGTTGGTTAGCTGAAATTCAACCCCAAAAAGAACAGCCTGCTCACAGCAATTTTTAAAATGGCTTCCTTATACTTTCTCATTCACTGTGGACCATTTTCATCTGTAAACTTATCAACTGTTTTCTGGATGGAAGCACCCAAATTCGGCTGAAATATCCAAAATACCTTCATTTTTCAGCCAAACAATCTCATTTTTCAAAAGAAAGTGTGAGAAAACTGTTTATGCAATTAGTGCACTGCATCTTTAAGATAGATTTAAGGGATCCATACTGAGCCCTTGTGAAGTCCACAGGTGGGAACCCTCTCTTTATGAACCATTTCATTGAGGTTGACAGTGCGGCAGAGAGGGGCACACTATTTTAGGTTCAGCAGGATTGTTTAGCCACAGGGACAGTGATAAATTTGTTGATGGAAAATTTCCACCATGTGAAAGATGTGGTAGAGTTTACATGCAAATGGCACACTGTTGGCAATGATCATAAAATATGTAACGAAGTAAAGCAAATGGCACACTGTTGGCGATGATCATAAAATATGGAACTAAGTAAAGCAAATGGCGCACTGTTGGCAATGATCATAAAATATGTAACGAAGTAAAGCAAATGGCACACTGTTGGCAATGATCATAAAATATGTAACTAAGTAAAGCAAATGGCACACTGTTGGCGATGATCATAAAATATGTAACTAAGTAAAGCAAATGGCACACTGTTGGCAATGATCATAAAATATGTAACTAAGTAAAGCAAATGACGCACCTGTAGATTTTCCTTCCTCGTACAAGTCATCAGAACAGGAAAAAACAAGGCTTGAGACTTCTGGCCTAAGATGTGGTGAGTTCGTTTGCCTCAACATTCCAACTGAAGGAGTGGTCAGTGCCTGCATCCAATAAGAAAACTGAGTTCAGGGATGATGAACTGCTGGGAGGTATCGGCGATGCCACAGAGGATGGTGGTTGCCGATACTTTCAAGATCAAGATAAGATTTGCAACCTTGGAGTAGGATTGGTTTCACATTGGTATAATCAATTGACAAAATGCCAGATGGCAACTGGTAAAACACTCTTAGTGTCAAACTGCTATATCCTAGCTTAGGCACAAGAGGACCGGTCACAGACAGGATGTGATCTTGTGTGAGTTTACAAGGTTAGTATCCTGAGTAGGAGTGTATCATCCAAGATACTTAAGTTTAGGGGGAGCTGTGGACTATATTCTCTGTAAAAACCAATCCCATGGCCCACTGCAGTAATCAAAGAGGCTTTTAACCATGTTAACAGTCGCCAAAATACATTAAATGTACCTGATCAAAAACGGTTGAGGTGAGCTTTTATCTTTAAACTTTCTTTCAATCTTTAAACTTATACTTCAATGATACAAATTGGTGAAGTAAATATATGAACAGGTGAAGCATGTGGTAAGAATTTCAGGGAAGATCAATGGTGAACATGCATTCCTTGGTGCATGACACTGCCTAATTCTCACTGCATTCCACTGTGCTTCAGTCCAATATTATGCATACCAGTCGTCTAGTAGCCACGCCCTTGGTTACATTCCATAAAAGGTCAATGAGGTCATCAAGTGGCCAAACAAACAATTTTTGATTCGAAGCCGCGTTCCACATCCTGTACTACTTGACTCAAAGGATTGTCAACAGAAACTGCACTGCCAAGCCGGTCGTCGTACAAACACGTACATACACACAGTCTAGCCATGCGCAGTGCTTACTGAGAGTAGTGGGTACATGATGTATGTAGTTGAATGTATTAAGGAATTTAATTGTTCATGTTGTAGGGCTGAGGTGGCTATGCCTCGGTACCTAGCTATGAGCATTGGTACATGTATGCCTTTTTACTGCTACGTTATGATTTTGGTTATGAAACGTATGTTTGATAGCCTTTTTGTGACAATAATTTTTTGGTGGGGGTGTTTTGGAGCACGCGGGCAGTGGACACAAATCTAAAACTTTCATTTTCATGTTCTATAACTCAGGTAATACCAACATATATTTTGGTCCTGTTTCCAACAGGGGATATTCTCAGTAAATGCCTCAGATCACGGGCTCCCTCATCAATAATGGCTGCCCCCTGGAGCCATGCTGACTGGAGTTCCTATCCATCCTGCGTAGTGGCACCTTTGGTGGAAATAGCACCTCAATCATTGTTTACAAATGATAAATCCTCATTACCCATTTGGCTTAATGGTTAATTGAGTCGCTACCAACAAGACTGGGTTTGATTGGACACTGCCCATGAAAACAGGTTTTTCCAGCTGATGAGGGGGTGTTTCAGATGGATATTCATAACGCTGGGCCTCCCAAGTGAGACACGTTGAGGGGTAAAGATGCAGAAGGTACATGTACTGTGACTACATGTCAGGACATGCATAAGTGAGCGAGGGGACTCTTTATTTGGGAAAACATTTTCTTCAATTAGAAATCGTGATTAAAATTTGTCTTTTTCTGCAAGCTCTAGCCTGATTAATTTCCAATTTCAGAATTTTCAAAATTTTAAGCGAAGCCAGCATTTAATTTATTGAAATAAGGTACGAATAAGAACAAACATTTTGGAAATGTGAAGTTTGAGTTTTTCAGTCAATATCCACACTCATTTTTGTGTGTACACAAAAAAATCACAGCTTGCCCTGCATTATGCTTGTACATAAAACATCTCAAACTATCCCTGCTTCAAGCAAAGTTTTCTTTCCTTTGAAGAGTCCGATAGAATCCAAATTTACCTGTACATGTATATATTGAAATGTTTCAAATAACATTTTCTTCAACTTCGCTTCTAGAAGAAAATAGCAAACATAGTTGAAAGGTTTATGAGCCTTGATCCCTGTAAAGCAGACCTACTGGACCAAGCCCTACATTTATGCACACTGTAGACAGACCACACCCATGGTCGCTATGCGCTAATGACAGCCATAATGCCAGTCAGCTTGGTAGCTGGGGCAGGCAGTACCGGTATGGCGCCTCCTGCAGTTTTTATGGACAAAAGGTTTAGAAATGAAAACAACACTACAGCCTACAGGTCCAGAATCAAGATGTAATAGGCCTACATGTTCATGTACCCACCAGAACTGTGGGGTCCATCATCCAGCCATGGAGGTAGGACAAGACCTCCATGATCCAGCACGCAGTCTCCCCTGGGAGCGCAGCGGACGGGACGAACATTTCGGGTAGCATAATTAATCTTACTAGTTACAGCCTCACTAAATCACCAAATAACTTGAGATATCCGAGTATCTTCTCTGTAATTACATGATAATAAAATGCCACTCTCCTTTTTTTAAAATTCTAAAACAAATTATGAAATACCGCAGATTATTGTAGCGATGGCCTGACATGTGTCTCAGCTCAGATCAGTGGATCTCGCGATGCGCAAACTGTCGACACGTCACATGCACAGCACGCGCGCAGCTAGCCATTCAAGTACTTAATGATAGCGCCCTCAAGGAAGGTTTCGTTCAACGGAAAAATCCTTCGGTGCATCGAAAAGGGTTTTTTTTCAAGCCCGTTTAAACTGTTGTGTATTTATTTTAATTTCCGTTCAGATAGATGCTTTTAAAAATATTACTTATATATATCAATGTTATAGATTAGTTTCTAGCGTCTTTTATATTTCAATTAAGCACCAAAGTCTGAACTGCTTTTTTTTCAAAATGAAACCTTTACATGGGATATAGGTGGTGCCCATCGTTAAAATGTGTGGCCAACATTTGGCCCTCTTGGAACTTTCACAACATCAATAGAATGAGCGCTTTGAGGAAAAGGTTTGGACCACTTTGGATCAGCGGGGAGAAAGGAATAGCATGCATTATTAACTATTTCACGATGTTGACATTTATTAATGCGGCACAGAAATAAAAAAGACATCTCCAAACCCGCTTTAAAACCCTGGGACACGGTATGAAATTTTTTACACGGTCTCGGGAGCGGCCTTGCCAGGTGAGTCCGTATCATGTCTCAGGGTGGCAGAGCCCCGAGTCCGTGCTAAAAGTATACAAATGCTTCAGTGGTTGTCCCCTAGCGTCTACAGTTCTTAAAAACCACTAAAGGTACATCACAGTACCGTGGGGGGGGCCGTAATCCCAGGCTATCCCGACCTGAGGGGGGGGGCTTCGCCATGCGCCAGCCAAGCCGCACTTCCACCACAACACCCCCCAACCAAAATAACCTTCAAAGACAGCCGAAAGAGGCCTCTGACAAGTTTTGTTTTGTAAATAATCCATTAGATTGTACACAAGGGGCCACATAGCACACAGTCCTATGGGAGTTGCATTAAATCCTGTTTCTCAACCCACCTCGATAGGCCACTACGTAGACCGACGCCGGCTAAATAAAACTTTAATTACATTTTTAACCCCTTCTTTGCCACACAGTGTGACAATTGACATCACGTGCTCAAAAATGTTCTAAAGACGATCCCAAGTCGATCCCAAATAAAACCTGAAAGTAAGAGGTCACGCAGCGGGCTTCCGGAACCCTCGCGGGGTCCGCCTATGGGGATTTTATACCGTCGGGGCCGTCCTATCACGTACCATATATTTTGGAAGGATAAATCCTGAGGCCATTCAATGAAACACTCATGCTGGAATTTTACCTTTGACTTCCTCAACCAATATTAGGAAAAGTCACCCCAGTAGAAATTGGTAAAAGATTTTACTACCTTTTACGTCCGGCGATATCGTACCTAGATCTCTCCGTGTTCATGCTCGTTTATTTTGTTTTCATTCCCCGTGCTTACGTGAAAATGAGATTGTAAAAGGTTGCTAACAGTTTTACCTACCTGTAGTCGATGGATTCCGTGTTCCATTGATTTGACATAACGAAGTTAGTGTTGTGAGCAAAAATTTGATATAATATTAGAAACATTCGTAAAAGTAGCTTTATCGCTCTAAGTTTCTTATCTTATAGCCACCTGCAGTCATGTGAAAAAATGTTCGTCTAGTTTCGGCTTTTACCGTATTCCCAGCAAGAAATGAGACCGACGGGTACCCCAATCCCTGTACAAATTCCAGACTATTGTTACTTAACACATCCCCCAAGATGTCTGAAAGGAATTCCCCAGATTCCTGCGAGACAATGACCAACACAAAGCAGGGGGGGGTTCTCTCCGTCTCATACCTTGCTGCATATATTTTACCGACAGACCACCATAAAATTTCAAACCGTAAATGTTCGTCTGCCTGCAAGACCACTGCGCTAGCCCGTTTCTTCATATATTTTAGATTTTCGGAGGGGATGGGTGAATTTTGGCAGGATGTTTCTCTTTTAGGTCAGGTATTTTTTCAGTTTCTAAAAACTGATATACTGGTAAATAATTTCCAGAGCCCCTTTTTCCAAGTTGGATTTTTAATTAAAGAAATAACTGAAGAAAAACAACTTAAAAATTCTAAAATCTTTGCACGTGATTTTTCCTATACCAGGGTTCCGGAAGCGCGCAATCAGGGGTCAACTTTGAGGCACTATTCATAATGGATAAATTAATGACGCATAAATGAATGAAAAGGCGGCCCGTACTCGACCTTCAAGTTTGTTTCCAGGATATTAATATTACGAACATTTAACGCAAGCCTGGCAACAACGATTGGAGGTTGAGAAGTGGCCCCGGCTGGAGCTTATTGTCGTGAGGGAAGGAAAAATTCCAAATTCCACGGAGCCGCTAGACGGGGAGGCTTCAATATACATTCTACATGAATCCTTGTTCACTTTCTAAGCATGGACGTATCTACACGTTAGCCATTTCTTTGGCACTTCTTCCAGGAACTTCATATTGATTATGTCATAATAGATAGTTCCAGGTTCCCGGGATCTATTTGTCGAGGAAGGGACAAGGGTTGATCCTAGGTCTCTGGCTTTATAACTCTTCTTGAACATGGGTGATTGGGTAAAGCTTAAATTTCTTTTTGTTTTTCAACTCCAAACAGTGCCACGTGGCATTGCAGCTACACGCACCGGCAATCGATTGGTGGTTGTCGAGGAGAATGCATCCATAGATGATAAATGTTGGAATCTCTTTTCCACGCTTGGTGATTTGATTATTTTCTCCGCTAATCTAGAGAGCAAAATAAGCACTTTCCCGCTAATCAACAGGGATAAAGATATCAACATTTTCAAAGTTAGAGATGTCAACAGCAATGTTTCTTCATTACTTAGTGTCTTAGGGTGATTGGTATCCTGAAATTTATAAAGAACAGTAAAATAAATCAGTTATGAAAATCAGACATGGTATCAATAATTGTTATCGATTTTGATGAGTCTATTTTATGCCAGTGAAGGTAAAACCTCTCCATTTTGCGGATATTTGTTTCTGCACAAGCTGTTCAACATTTATAGTAAACTAGGTTCAGTTATCAGGGCTGATGGGTAACATTTTTTACATTAACTTTTCGACCACAACTGTGTAGTTAGCTCGATTCAAATCCGAGGGACCTGCGTTCCTTATACAGTATAAATCTATGATGGCTCATCTTTTAAAGATGGCTTTGTTTGCGTAGGTCGTAGCAGTAACTCCGATTGGAACGGTATAAGATAAAGTACTGATTAACAAAGGAATAATTGGCGGGTATTACACCGCCCAAAACACTGCACAAGAATCAATGCATTGTACATGAATTGTTTTATGTTATATGATATTCGTTTACGTGCGGCTAACGAAATCTTGTTTATTCTACTATTGTGACGTAGTTTGGTTGCAGAAAGCGTGCAACCTAATACAATAGACATAGATGTACATATTTCTTTCCTGAATAGATTGTATTGAATTGATTGTACTAGACTTTTATCCCGGCGTTCAAAATGCAGGTTTGTCTGCTCTTGTATCATGAATGGTCTAACATGTCATCCTGTGTGTCCTGTACTATAAATCCTGTTTCCACAATAGAGCTTTCCTTTCCAAGCTCACATGCGTCAATCAATTAGAGTGGGTGTTGTTATGACGCGCTGACTGATCAAAGTCCGTACCCTGCCATCGAATGTTACGGCTGCAGCTTGAAATGACGTGCGCCTTTGCAAGCCACTGCCTAGCGGCTGCAGCAAAAACATATCAACCAGTTCGTTACTGCTAGCCATAGCCAAGCATTTGGAGACGCAGCCTCGCATCGCACTGAAGTTGAAGGTCGCCAACCTGTGATATTGTTGTTTACAATAATACAGCGCCATAAATTGCACCACATAGACTCCGTGTATACGTGACCCGACACATAGCTGCCTACTAGCTTTGGACGCCATTTTGTGGATCGCTAAAATAATTCTCCTTCCAACGAGAGATATCTTGCCCGAAAAATTCACCGTGGCACAACCATCAGATACAATTGGTAAGTTGACGAACGTAGAGGCTCAATAAACGTTCTGGATTAGCCATGGGAACAACAATATGTAAGGTGCTCTCTGTGATGAAGCAAACGTGCAGTGATTGATGCTTGCCAAAGCACAACAGGGACAGTGGTGGACATGTTGTTATGTGGTAATGTTATTCATTCTCCATTGAGAAGTGCAAAAGCAGGGTGTGAGTTAACATGGTCATGGCAGTTGGGGAAGAGGAGGGGCGTGTCAGCAATATCCCCACGGGGGGAGGGAAAGCTTAGCCCCTTTTTAAAGAAGCTCGCTGGTACCATATGGACGGGATGGGCGATGGGTTGAACAAAACACATCAACTCACCTCAGCCTCATTCGATTTTAGCTGTGTGGAGTAGTTATGTCAGGTTATGAATGTACCAACCGATTTGTTGCTTCATCAAGGAATGATTAGGCCTACTGTATTGAAATACACGACTAACTTAAAGTTAATGTATGAGCGTAACACTGTAGAGGTTGGGGGAATTGGGGGTCTGAACACACACCGCACACTTTCTGGTAAATGGGGATGGGCCGCCAAATTATCCAAGCACCGCGCCGTTAGGTGCACAACACCACTGCGTGTTATTCATAGGTCATTTCAATATCAAAACTTTTAAACGTCAAAAGTAAAGAAAGACACCTGTAAAGCTCAATTTTTCTATGACGTAATGCACAAGAGTTAATCTTTTTTTTGGATGAACGGGTGTCGCCGATACCACTTCTTTTATTTACCCAAAGACGCAGGCAATCTCTCCCCCCCCCCCCACTGGCTTGCATGAATTTAAACCAGAGCTTTGGATAGCACCCTGCTTGATGAAGGCATATTGCTACAGGAAAACCTGTCGGGGCTCTACTGAAATGATCTACAGGAATTTACCCTGACAGTAATTCACGTAAAACGATGTATTTACCCATGGATGGTTTTCGCACACATAAGTAGACTTTCGTTTCATTTATCGATGGTGAATAATGTTGATTTTCATTTAATTAAAGACCTTTTAATGGTTTTCTTTGAACCAGAAAATGACTACAGGATCAGCAGTGAGTTCAGCTCTAGAGACGATCAGCAGGCATTATCTTGAATGCCCCATTTGTAGTGAGAGATTCCAACGACCCAAGATACTGGACTGTCTGCATAGTTTCTGTGAGCAATGTCTGCTGACATACTGCAGCACGAAGCACCAGGGCTGTACAGAGATTCCTTGCCCCGTGTGTCGACAAGAGACACAACTTCCACAGGCGGGGGCTAGAGGCCTGAAAACCAACTTTTATCTGATCGGTCTGGTTGAGGAGATTGAACTACAGGAAAAGTTGGTGTGTTCGGGTGAGACGAAGCTGCTCTGTGAGACATGTGATGATGGCAGTGAGGCAACGCATCGCTGTCTGGACTGTGAACAGAATATCTGCTCACGTTGTCGAAGTACACAGCTACGGACTGTTGTTTCAGCAAATCACACTATACCCCCATTAGAGGAAATTCGTCAAGGGAAGATAAAAATGACAAAGAAGTCCGAAAAATATTGTCCAACGTGTTCAACCCACGAGGGTGAAGGGACGCGATTCTTCTGCACAACTTGCGAGACATTTAATAATCTGCCGAGATTGTACTGTGATAGACCACTGCAAACCGCAACACGCATACATTGATAGAAAACAGGCCACTTCAACATACAAAGAGTCATTAGCTGACTTGTTTTCCCCCCTCGAGAAGATCCTGAATGAACTCCAAGAATCTCTTGAGATAGTTTCAAAAATGAAACACGACCTCGATATCAGAGTAGAAAACGTAATTTCAGTAGTGCATACCAAGGCAGCTGAGATAAGAGCAGAGGTCACTGCTCAAGAAAATCGCATCATCCTTGAAATCACAAATATCCAAAGCAATCGTCTGCAAAAACTTGCAGAATATGAGAAAACAATGAGTTTGGCATCGGAAAGAATACAGCATTCATTGGAGACAGCAAGAGAGGTGACAAGGACGGCAGCGGATAGTGAGTTCCTCTCACTCTACGCACCAATCAACAAAGACTTGAGATTGTTGGCAGGTCAAACTATTCCCAGAGTTGACAAGAGGCTTGGATTTCTGAAGTTCAAGCCAAGTGAGGGCGTAGGTGACATCAGTCTGGGCAAGGTGGTGACGGAAGGAAAGTGGGAGCAGCGATGTGAGTTTGGTAACAAGGGAAGTGTTCAAGAAGAGTTCTATGGGGCTTGTAACATTGCTGCTCGTCAGCCTGATGAGGTTGCAGTGGCTGACTACTTGAACAAACGAGTTGTGATCTGCAGCATCGATGGTAATCAGAAAAGCACAATCCCGATGGAAGGATGTAAGTTTGGATAGAAACTGCTCACAACGATACACTGGTGCTTTGTTTATTGTGAATAATTCATGATCTATTTTGGAATTACGATGTCAAACAGTGATGTATTCTGCCTGATGTGTGTGTTGGGGGCAAATTCAAAAGCAAAATGCTTTTTCAACATGATGGTAGGAAGACAAAATGTCGAAAGCCTTAGGCCTACTCACAGTCCCAACTCCCTTGCCTCAATTTCTTGGTGTTATTTTCTAAGGGTTTGTTAATGTTTGATAAATACTTGTAAATACACTGATTACTTTCTTCTTACTCACCTATGACGTAATCTAAAACAAACAGGCTAAACAACCCGTCGGTTGGCTGCAAGTTGCCGCCGCTGGATACGCCACTGGTGTCAAGCAACATAGCAAATCTAAAGGCTTTTGGCAGAGTCACATGGTACCTAGACGGAGGAGGCTCTAAGAGAAAAAATGATTGGCATATTCATTTTTCCAGATATTGCAGTAAAGTTTATTTAGAGAATTTTCTTCTCTCCAAAAAGACTACACGGCGGCTTAATTGTACAATACCTGGATTCTTAAAAAAAATCCAGTGAACCTCAATTCCGGATCCAACATTTTTTTAAACATTCAGGCAAATATATGTCAAATGACGACAAAACAGATATACGCTTCCAATTCACTGCAACAAATGTTGGACACGTTGCATCTACACAATGGCTCATGATCAACATTTCTTCCCGTAAAGGCTCAATGCGCATTTCTGTTTTTGTGAAGTATATATTTGCCAGCGTTCATTTGTCCATGTTTAAATACTATGCAGCACAGGTAGTGAGCGGTAACGAGGAGAACGCCCTCTTGCTCCTTATTTTGACGAAAAAATTACTTTCTTTTCCTAAAGTTCGTTGCCACACGACCGAGAGTTCTAGTGTATTAATATTACGAACATTTTAACGCAAGCCTGGCAACAACGAAGGTTGAGAAGGGGCTCCAGCTGGGCTTATTGTCGTGAGAGAAGGAAACATTCCAAATTCCACGGACTCGCAAGACAGGGAGGGGGAGGCTTCAATATACATTCTACATGAATCCTTGTTCACTTGCTGTGCATGGACGTAGCTACACGTTAAGCCGCTTCTTTGAACTTCTTCCAGGAACTTTATGTTGATTGATTCATAATAAATAATTCCAGGTTCCCGGGATCTATTGGTCAAGGAAGGGACAAGGGTTGATCCTAGGTCTCTGGCTTTAGAACTCTTCATGAACGTAGTTGGTTGGTTCATGCTTTTCTTTTTTTGTCTTTCAACTCCAAACAGGGCCACGTGGCGTTGCACCTACACGCACTGACAATCGGTTGGTGGTTGTTGAGCAGAACGCATCCCACGTGAAAGTCTTTGACAAGGGCAACACGCTGGCTTTCCAGTTCCCCACAGTGCCACCGAGTGAGGTCGGTAAGACCGCAGTGGACCTCCGGAGTGTAGCTGTCAAGACGGATGGGACCATTGTGGTTGGTGATGTCAAGAAGATTGTGCTGACCGAACACAGCCACACTGATGGCGAACTCAGAAGCCTCATCCCAGTCAAAATTAAACCTTGTTATGTGGCTGTTGACAGCAATGATCGAGTTGTAATCAGTGACTGGGAACAACAGTCAGTCGGTGTTGTTGATGGGAATGGTGATACACTGTTCACCATCAAACCTACCATCGATGGTGAGGTAGTTAGATACTTTACTACTGTATGCGCAGATAGCACAGGCATCTATGTTGCAATGCATAATGATGATGATGACACCGGTCATATCCACCACTATGACCATCGAGGTGGCTTTCTCCACTGCATCGCACAGGGTCTGTTCAACCCCCAGGGAATCACATTCACAGCAGATGGGCAACTGGCAGTTGCAGACTTGTACTCAGTGAAGATTTATGACTTTGTTTAAAGGCAACATGACCTTTTCATTTTTTTAAATGTTAATATTTATCATGACGTAGGTAATTGACATTGTAACGGTTATTTGCATATCTGTAGGTAAAGTTGTTACTTTCGGCTGACCTCCTTGATTGTTTCCTGCACAAGGAAGGGTGGAACATGCATCTAAACCTCTACCAAATAAAAAAAAAAATAAGTCCCAAGACTCGTTTTGACAGTGGACAGATTTACTGGATTATCCGTATGGTTCTATAGTTGCCCCTTGTACTATGTCGTGATACGAAGTAAGCCGTACGTTATCAGTAATCAAGAAGTCTTGGGGACGTATCAAGAACCAGACCCGTAATACGACAGCTCTCCAGGAAGTTTGTGAGAGAGCTGTTAAAGGGTGCCCTAATTGAGGTTGTTTAATTACTCCTGTTTGTTTGTTTGCACATGACATATGATCTGGTTGTCAGTAACGAAATCGTACAGTCTAAAGGAAAACCCTCTTGGGTATTTCATGATTTTTGTGATAAAGTCTGAAGTGTAGGGACATTGCTGTTGCAGTATGAATAAAATGTACGTAGTCTGTGTTTGATAGAAGAGCTTTGCACATCGACTGCTTTCATGTAATACTTTGTTCCTTCAAGAAATGGAATTTCTTCCCTCTAGGCGGTAGTTTCTGAGGCTGCCTACATGTATGTATGACAGTACCCCGGGTAGTTAGTTGGGTCAATACATCAAAGTTGAGTATTACAAGCGAACTCTTGTGTGTCTCTCTACGTCTACATACCACGTCCGGTGCTTGTTGCATTCACGTTGAGAATGGCTTCCCTGTCCCGTCCCATTTCAACCATGTTGATCCTATAATTCTAGATATCCGTTTTCTTCCCTATCACATTAGTACTTTGCAACTAAATTGAAATCCGTAGAGAGAGTATCTCGAACGCAAAGCCTGTGTACATATTAATACGCCTTTAGTTTTGTTTTTGGTAGCCAACCTGTTACGGGAATCCAAACAAACTGACCTCAGGAAAGAGCTTGGCCTTTTGCGCAGAATGCTGGTTTTTCAGAGCTTTTAAGCGCACAGATCCGGAGCGTTAGGTCTGAGGGAACTTTGCTGGAGCGTAAAGAGCGAAATTCAGAGACTTGTGGGTCATTTTACGAGATCGACAAAGAATGAATAATCTGGTCACACCCAAGTACCGTTGTTGTCCCAACTCAAGATTACCATTCCAACCAATAGGTGCATTGTGGCCGATCACACTGCGTTAATAAACGTTGTTACGATCCGACTGTACGAACTGTCAGTCCCTAGAAACAAATTGTTTCTCTACGTGTACAAATAGTTGAATTGGAGTTAAAAGGAAGACTGAATTGACAAAGCCGGAAGTTGAAGTTTGTGTCACTGAAGCTTCAGGCCTACAAACGTATCGTAAAAACCAGCGTCGGTCTATGTTGTACTGTTCCCCATACATTGATCGTGCATCTTTACTTTACACCACACCCTGTCGGCGCCATTTTTCAAAAACACATCGAGTTTAAACTGTCAAAACTCTCGTACGGGTGCGAGTTTTTCTTTGCAGTACCGGAACAATCTCACCAAACGTCTTCACAAATCAACTGATTCAGTTTAATTAAAAGTAAAGCTGACTTCTGGATGTTAAGTGAAGCAACTGTTGTTGCACAGCTCTTGCAATAAATTGATTAGTATATTTTACAATGTATAGCTAGACCTATAGAATAGATGTAGTCTTGAGGATAAAATCAGACACTTGGCAAATGTAAATGACTTTCCGAACAACTCCGTAGTTAGCTCAATTAAAATCACAGGACATGTTCGTATCTTACAATGTTGAGCTATGATGGCGCTTCTTTCTTTACAGATGGGTTGATTTGCTGAGGTTGTAGCAGTAACTCCAGTTTTGAACGCTGTTAGATAAAGTACTGATTGACGAAGGAATGTTGAGGAGTATAAAACCGCCAATTACACTGCACAGGCTGATGGCCAAGGTGAAGGGGATAGGTACAAGACGAGTCAGCACGTTTGGAAAAAAGAGACAAATTTCATGAAAGAATAATCCTGCTCCTTAGTAACAAAACATTATACATTTTTAAACGTAGAATGAACCTTCGAGTAAAATGTGAATTTCAGAGAGCGGAAACCTTTTTTGAGAGTGATTACTGACCTGCAATATGAATTAGCGTTGAAGTAAAAACACAAAGGACGTTTTCCTCATCAGTCTTATGTTGTTTGTTGTTCCAGACGTCATCACCTACACATTCATTTAATTGATTCATTTATTGTACAAGACCTCTCCTTGATACATGTGAGATTTGTCTTCAAGAATAAAATAGTTACAAACGACTGTTCCCGTGGGCCGTCTTTGTTTATCTGAATTACTGTCTGTGGTGTTGTTGTGATTCTCCCCAGGCAGTCGCTCACGCTGACGGAAAGGCTCATTTGGTATTTTGGAAAAATTATAGAGCTTTGTGGAACCTCTATGGGCGCCCTTTTTACACTGCTTTATTTTTGTAAATTTATCTGAAACACATGACAATAAATACAGTACCAGGGTAATGGTGCAGTGACGTGTGACTGAACATGTCCGTATCCAGTTTCCTAGTCTTACGGCTGCGGTATGAAATAACAAATTTGCTTATGCAAGCCACTGCCTAACGGCTGCAGCCATTTCATATTAGCCTGTTTGGTACTGCTAGCCATAGCCAATCATTTCATAGCCAACCTCTCATCTGAAGTTGAAGGTCACCAACCTGTGACATTATTGTTTACGTCGTGAGTGGTGCTCATGAGTCAATTCACAGACGTGTGTAGCCACGCACATACATGTAGGCCTACGCCATGTTCCAGGAAGTGGATTGCTAAAATAATTCTCTTTGCAACGACCGGAAAAAACTTGGCAACATTTTTAAGGCTGACAAACACAGACGCTTTATGAGCGTTCATTCAACGCGGTGAGTAGAATTACAGCATTTAAGACACTCCATATATGACGAATCAAAGTGCAGTGGTCGATGCTTGGCAAAGGAGAAGAGGGACAGTGGACTGGTGGACATGTTGTATTGTGGTGATGTTATGCATTTTCCATCACGAAATGTAAAGGGCAGGATATGACTATAGCATAGTTATGATAGTAGGGGAAGAGGAGGGCGTGTCAGCAATCACCCCAAAAGGAGGGAGGAGTAGCTCTGTTTTAAGCAAAGTCGCTTGTATCTTATTGACGCGATGGCCGATGGGTTGAGAGAGACACCTCAACTCTCCACAGCCTCATTCGATTTTCAGCTGTGTGAAGAAGTTATGTCAGGGCCAATACACCAATCACTTCAGTGCGTCACCAATTATTGATTACAGTATGGACATACTCGACTAAACTGGAGTTTAAAGTTTATACAATTATGAGCGTTAGACTGTAGAGGTTGGAGGAAATGGGTGTCTGATGAGCATTGCACATCTTCTGGTAAATGGAGATGAGCTGTCAAATTATCTCAGCGCCGTTAGGCGTTGCACAACACAACTGTGTATTATAAATAGGTCATTTATGTATGAAAACGTTTTTAAAAAATACACGTGAAGCTCAATTTTTTGTATGAGGCAATGCACAAAAATGGTCAATCATTTTGATGAACGGGTGTTATCCCCAGCAAGAAATGAGACCGAGGGGTACCCCCCAACATGTCCAATCCCTATACACATTACAAACTATTGTTACTTAACACACCCCCCCCCCCAGATGTCTGAAACGAATTCCCCAGATTCCAGCGAGACAATGACCAACCACAAAGCAGGGGGGTTTCTCTCCGTCTTTATACCTTGCTGCATATGACGCGTGTTGCCCTCACAGCTTCTTTTATTTGCCAAGGACGCAGACAACCCCCTCCCCCCGCTTCATGGCCATGATGAATTTAAATTTAACCAGAGCTTTAGTTAGCACCCTGCTTGCCGAAGGCATATTACTACAGGAGAATCTGCCGGGGCTCTGTTTAATTGACCTACAGGGATTTACCCTGACAGTAATTGATGTAAAACAAGGAAAGTTGTGCAAAGTATGTTTGAGCGTATTTTTCCAATGGTTTTCATACACATTAGGAGAGACCTAATCTGCACGTTCTCATTTA